>NC_056729.1:889480597-889550597 GCF_019279795.1 Protopterus annectens
CCCAATGTCTCTGTTAATGAGATCCGTGATGATGCACTCCCTAGCTTTGCAGACCAAGCTAGTTAGGCTTATAGGGTGATAGTTCCTGGTGTCTGTTGTGGCTCCATCTTTGTGGAGCAGAATAACCATTGCTGTGCACCACTCTGTGGGTACATAGCCTGTGGTGAGGCTGAGTTTAAACAGTGTGTTTATGTGAGGGGTTAGTTCATCTTTGAGCTTGTGTAGAATGCAGCCTGGGACACCATCCGGTCCCATTGATGTTGCCTTTTTGGCTTTGGAGAGGGCTGTTTTAACCTGAGTTTCTGTGATTTTAGGGGCACTACATTCTTCTGGTATAGTTATGGACCCTTTTGGGGGTGAGAGGGGGGTGAAGTTTGCAATTAACCTGTCTGCCAGGATGTTGGCTATACTGGATGGTTCAGTGTATTTTGTGCCATTCTGCACTAACTCCGAGAAGATCTGAGAATTGCCACTTGGATTCTTGACATAGCTAAAGAATGCCTTGTGGTTATCTTTGGAGTCCATGGCAATCTTTCTTTCAAAGCTAGCCTTGGATGATTTTATGAGGGAACGTAGTTTCTTGCTGATACTGATCAGGGATATCTTTCCTTCTTGTAATTTTAATCTTTTCTGTACTAGTTTCTTCCTTCTATTGTTTAGCTTGTTTATGGCAGGGGTCCACCAGACTGGTTTCCTTTTCTTGGAAGAATGAGTTTTGGTTTGGTTTGGGATAGCATAATCCATGTATTCTTGTAGGTGCTCGTAGAGTGCATTAGTAAAGGATTTTGCAGCTTCAACAGCATTATCCTTTAGCATGGGGGCTTTGAAACTTCCCACCTTGGTCTTAAGTAACATGAAGATTGCTTTTGAAAAGTTTTTCATGGTGGTTTCTTTGACTGGGAGTGGTGGCTGAATGTGGATATCCAGAGTGGTTAGTTTATGGTCAGATCTAACCAGTGAGGGGTTGACCTCTGGTGTGGAACACCGGTCGCCCATGTTGGTGATGACCAGGTCCAATATATTGTCACCTCTGGTGGGGTGTTGACCAGTTGATCCAAGGCATTTGAGTTTATAAATTCTAGGAAATGTTGGGCAAGGGAGTTTATACTTGAGCAGTTCTCCCACTTAATGTTTGGGTAATTGAAATCACCCAATATCAGTGTGTTTGGTAGGACCTTTATGTTTCCAAATGTTTCCAGGAATGCGGAGTGGGGGTGCTGGGGCATAGTGGGTGATCTGTAGCAAGCTATAATTTGAATAGCAGTTTTGCCCATTGTTAGTTGCACGTGGATGATCTCTGAAGCATTGTGCTGTGCCACTAACCTGGAGGTGTGTGTATCCTTGATGGATATGGATACTCCCCCATCTTTTGTATTTCGGTCCGGGTTCTGTGACCAAAATGTATGGTATGAGTTGTAGCCTGGTAGTGCTGGTGCGCTCTCTGGAGCCTTAAACCAGGTTTCTGTTACTGCACATATATTGATTTTCTCCATATTGAGGACTGCCTCGAGTGTGTGCATTTTGAGGCTTAGACTTCTGGTATTGAGTAGCATTACCCTCAGTTTTTTGTTACTAGTGCTATTTATGGCGGTGGGTTTGTCTTTTGAGCCTTGCCTAAAAAAGACACTATGGGGGTGGCAAGAGCCTTGGCCAGTATTCAAAAGCCTATTCAAAAGCCTAAGGGTGACAGGTGCAAGCCATCTCTAGTGAAGCAGCGTGGCATGTCGAGCATGTCATCCCAGGCTGTCAGACAGGGCGAGCTCCCCTGCACCCCCCCACATCCCCTACCTACATATATATATATATATACTAACTCAGAGATCACACAAACAGTTAAAAAAAACACACACAGACAACACACACACTCATACCTCCACCTCCTTACCCTAACCCACTCGTACAAGTTACAAAAACACTCACACACACTCACTCAACTTAAACTGCAGACACCATCACAGCCAGACACTTCTGTAATATAATGTAAATGCATAAGCACAAATTTGACATAGTCCTATTCGCGCTTATGCACTTTTGTTATTTTGAAGTTTCGGCATCATGAACACGAATTGCTGAAATTTGATATATCAGCAATTCATGATTATGAAGTGAAACCATATATGTGCTCACATATAAATATCTCTATATATATATATATATATATATATATATATATATATATATATATATATATATATATATATAAATATATATATATATATATATATATATATATATATATATATATATATATCTATATATACACACACACACACACACACACACACACACGCACACACACCAACTCAGTGAAATGAGAAATCCCTCCCACAATGAAGGAAATAACTGATGATATACACTTAAAAATTCCACCGTCAACAGTGTTGTGTTCATCTATTTCTTTTGCTCTGGGCAACTGACATTCAGTTAACTTCACATCAGCACCTGCAGATATGCCATTGTTTATAAGAGTATGTATGTACGTGTGTTGTGCATGTTTGCATTTGTGTGTATTTGTATGTTCATGTGTGTGTGTGTGTGCATGTGTGTGTGTATGTCCCTGTATTGTATATGTTTTTGTGTATCTAAATATATTTCAAAGTGTTTTGCTTTGAAATATATGCGCTATACATACTTTGATACAATTTGCACATACACACACACACACACACACACACACACACACACACACACACATACACACACACAAACAAATATACAAGCATGCAGACATATATACTGCATACTTATATGCAAGCTGCACTGACACATAGAGAAGCATCCAAATTCAGGAAAAAATAAATACGAGTTTTGAAGTAATGTAGAATGATAAACATTATTTAAACAATTATTATTTTCAGACTTTTGCAAAACGTATGTTTATGAAATTTCCCTTGTTTATAGTCTGATGCTATTCTTTGTCTATAAGTTCTGAAATGGAAGAGAGAGCCATTTTTTTGTCAATAGATGCAAAGCTTTCCTCTAGCCCAAATCTTATATTATAATAAATGCTCATCACTATTCAAAACAGAGCATGCTAACTGGACAGCCCAACCAGTGTGCTAATTATAAATCAAACATATTCCAAGAGAAAAAAAAAAAGTCTGGACATTGAAGTACCATTGAGCAAAATGTAAGAATAATCAGGCAGTTACTGCAAAATTAACCAGACTGAAACCTATCTGGTTTTCCTTATATGTTTGCACTGTCCCTTGTAAATATCTTATTTTTAATAGTTGAAAAGAAAAACAGCAACAGAAATGCTGTTTTCTCCATCACCTCGCTTACACTGATGTACTCCATGCAGGTGTGGGAATATAAATCTCATATGCATGCATTGTATATTAGTACAGGGAAGACAGCATGGAAGAAGACTGAATTGCCCTTATACAAATACATTATTTGAGAAAGGTAAGCAATTTCTTTCTTAAATAACGTATAATAGCAACAATGCACTCCTGTTTGTGGGACTATTATGATTTACCCACAGCTGGAATCAAAATGCACTAACTGTGGGTAAATCATGATGTACCCATGCACAGTTCTGAATTATTGCTTAATTGCATACCATGTGAGGATTTAGATATCATAATTTATATACATAGAATGATGTATTTATTTGACATTTTTCTATTCATTATTGTGAGACAGTCTTTTTCATTTAAACTGAAAGTTAACTGACCTGAGTGGCATCCTTTAAAAAGGAAAATCTGACAGATAATATTAAACTCAGCTTGTTAAACAAGGTAGACAATAAAAGTAAGAATGGGGATAGTGTCAAAATGCCTTTATAACCAGATTACATTTAATTATCATAATGATCTACATAGTAGGTTTTAGGAAATAACTTGAAATTTATACTCCAATCATTCAGCAATGTCATAATAGGTGACAGTGAACAAAATGCACTAAATTATCAAAAATTAACAATTGTGGCCTGCTTTTGTGTGTCGACATGTCTCTAATATAAATAAATTCAAATAATTTTTGAAAAAAAGTACAAAAGTACTGCAAAGAAACATTTAATTTTTTTGGGGGGGTTATTTTTCTCTTTAGCAGCTAATTATTAGCTGCTTTCTTTTGTTTCTCATTGATTTCTGGGTCTACCTACCTCTCCTTTCTTTCCCTAGATTTGATTAACTAGCTTGAGGTTGGGAAGAGACTATGGCATCCCAGTGCAGTGTCATACTGCTGTCTATAAGTGGTTTTATCTTTATGCATCCTCTGTTCCTGAAATGCACGCATCACTAACAGCCTGTGGTGGGATTTACAGTGGGCCTATTCTGCCCAGCCTCTTATTTATGCAAAGGGATTCATGTAGGCAGGACATCCAGCAAGTACCAAGGCAGCATTAAGTACTGTTGTTTCCTTGGGTTATCAACCTGAGTGAACAACGCACTATTGTGCCCTGACTTTTGCTCCTTGAACATCCCCCCCTGGATAGTTGGTCCTATTCTACCTACCTGCATCATCAAGTACCAGAACCAAAAATCAGTCTCCTGTCACCTGGGCTATAAACAGGACTATACCCTTCTATTCCATCAGTGCAGGTTACTGTATAAAATAGTGTTACATAAAATAAGAACACCTGGAAACTAAGCTAGTAGAAGAAAATATCCCCCACTGTCTATATATGCGGGTTTTCACATTACTATATTTCAGCATAAAGGTGTATGACTAGTGTGTTATTGTGAGCAAGCCTTTTAATTAGAAAGTGGTAAAAGACTGAGTCTGTAAAAAGTCCATGTACATCAGTGTTATACCCTTATCAAACAAGCAAACAAAGTGCGTGTGTATGTGTGTGTGTGTGTGTGTGTGTGTGTGTGTGTGTGTGTGTGTGTGTGTGTGTGTGTGTCTCTCTCTCTCTCTCTATATATATATATATATATATATATATATATATATAAAGAGAGAGAGAGAGGGAGAAACAGAGCACGAGAGACATTATAAAAAATTTGTTCTTCCAAAATTCTCAGTTATATACTTGTTGCAGTGGTTCAGAAAGATGAAATCAACTGAATTGTAAATAATAAACAAAACTGCATAAAAAAAACAATGCCATAAAATGAATTACAACTGACTGCTTTTGGCTCTCAGGTAGAGCTGCATATATTTGTATGAGGATGTCTGCTGTTTTCTTCGGGCGTAGTATCTGTATATTCATACTTGAAATGTATCTGCTCTGAAAATATGTTACTTAGAATGGAAGGTATTTATTGTAATCAGATTAATTCCTATGGCATGACATTGTTCTATAGAAGTTCAACATAATCATTAACTAGTTATGAAATAAATATGTACTACCTAATAATCCTATCACCATCATATTTACTAATGCCTCTAAACATACAGGGAAATGCAACCATAAACAAGTTTTCACAAGCAGGACATAAAAAGACAGTCACTGGAGTCTTCTGTATCCTTCATCTTATGGCACAAAACTTAGAAGGTGAACTGTTTAACTTTTGTCTTTCACTTTTCCGTTTTGACCACATTCTGCTTTTAACTTATCTTAAGAGTATCAAATATATAACATATTCCCCATTTACACACAACTACCCCTGACTGAGACTCAAGATATGAAAATCTTTACAGATTTATTATATTTTCTCATAACTTGCATCGAAGATTTAACTTTATTCTTTAGGGACCAAGTGACCTTATTTGATAAGATGAATGATTTTCAGGTGAAAGAAAATTACTTGTCTCTAGGTATTGATGTCTTGTCCCTGTATACATTTATCAGACAAGATGAGTATATTTGTTCTTATAAATACATCCTATATAAAAGCAATTTAAGTGATGCATTCCCTGAAGAATTTGTCTGTGTGTCAAAACTTTGTACTAAAATAAATCTGATTTATTTTCTAAAAATTATTATTTTTCCACAGACATTCAGATAGACCAAAGAGGCTATAAGTTTCAAAAAATGTCACTTTGAGTAAGTCATAGCACAAAACATATTGTAATGAAGTGTACTATTTGCAGATTGTAATAAACTTTAATTTGCGTTGCATGTACAAAATATATACATAGTATTCAGTTTATACTCATATCAGATGTGGCACAAATGATTGAATGCAATAGAGAAAATTACTTAATAAAATGTGCTTCATATTGATGCTTATCAGTTGAGTGAAGAGTTTGAAATCTTCTCTACTGTTCAACTTCAACTGCAAAACACTCCAAATGACAGCCCAATTAGTAAAATCATATGGTTTATAGAAGCCTTTCCTGTATTTAACCCAATGCTTAAGGGTAGCTTGGATAACTAACAACTCATTATTCCACTGATATAAAATATTGACATAAAAAATCTAGACAATTTGATGGATATGAGGCATTATTACTATGAATGAAAGGGCAGCTTGGATAACTAATAACTAATTATTCCACTGATATAAAATATTGACATAAAATCTAAAGAATTTGATGGATATGAGGCATTATTTATATGAATGAGTAGTCATATTTTGCATTGTTAACATGCCAACATTTCAGAAAGATGCATACAACAAAACAGCATAAATAAAATCTATGACTGTTGCATTTTTCATAACTTGTGTTGTTGTCAAAAAGGTCAGTGGAATAAAATGTTATACCCTACTAAGAGTTATTAAAAAAGTCTTAATGAAAGCTACCATATGTTAAGAAGGTAATGACTTCATAAGCAAGCATAAAACATGAAAAAAATACACTTGGAAGTAGTGTAAACAAATTCTGTGCCTTAGAAACCCAATCAGGTTACTGTCATTTATGTCGTTTTTTCAACCCTTTGCAATAGCACATCTCCAAGCTATAAGTAAAGCAGCATTGATTAAAAGCAGGGAATGCATAGAATGGAAGTTACATGTTTTAATGTCAAAAACCTTTTAATTTATTTAAAATAGCTGAGCTTCATTGTTTTAAAAAACAATTTTAAGACAAAAACAGACTTGGTTGATATTTGCAGAAAACAAATTAAAAATGTTAAATTAAAATATGATATATGTAATATAGCATGAATGCATTTCATGCCTTTGCTCCCATTGTAGTATATTTTATTCCTCTGACATGGGATTATTTTATTTCAAAAAAGTAGAAAGACCAGCATACAATGGCACCAAAAATACTTTAATAAAACTATTCTTAAAAAACAAATCAGTTTCGGCTGTATGGATACAAAGCCATCATCAGTGTGAAAAAGCAGCAAATTAAGAAATACTTTAAATACAAAAAGCAAAAGACGTGATCAGTTAAAGATGCTCATTAAGTCCTGGTTTAAAGAGACCTTCCAATTTAACAATCCATTTTTTCTCCATAGTGTTTAACAAATCATGCCAACCCAATTTATTGTTCCTGGGTCTCAAGATTTTATCAATAATAGTGAAATTAAAATACGCATTTTTGTGTGACAGGGTATGCTTATAAAGGGCATTAGTTTCTTTATGGTGTTTTATCTCACTAAGGTGTTCAGATATTTTGAATTTCAGAGGTCTGGAAGTTTGACCTATGTGGAAAGCTGAGTAGTTACAATTAGCTAGGTAAATCACCAAATCAGAAGTGCAATTGGCAAAAAATCTAATGTTGTAGACTTGAGGGGTGTTTTGACTGCTAAAACTTTTAGTTTTCAATAACCTGGGACAATGGACACAATGGCCACAAGGATGGCAACCAATTAAAGGCTCATCTGATAGAGAGGACTTATCAGTCTTTGGACTAGGGACACTTGGAGAGAATGTGAAAGGCACTGCTGCTTGCCCTAATGTTGAAATTTGTGAGACAATCTTTCTGAATTTAAACAGACATATGCATTCATTACGCAATAATGTCTGGCACTTCAAGCTTTTCTGGGCTTATTTAACCAAAGGCATTACTCCATGTGGTTTACGTATTCGCAAACAACAACTAGTCAGCAATCCTGATTACCTTTTAATGAAACAATGGGGGGAAGTGCAACAACAGACTTCTCTCAAATTTGTAGAGATACTAGCTAATCATCACAATAGGATCATAGACAAAGAGATAGAATCCATCACCCAGCTAAGTGATATGGCTAAAATGTATGAAGGACAACCCATATATCACAGTAGTCTTAAAAATCTTGGTAAAGAGTTGATCACTTTAGAAACCCAGCTCAAGGAAAAAAAGAAAAAGAAGTTCCTTAGGGATTTAGGGGACTATGACAAAGGGGACCCCTTTCATTTTGGTAAGGACAAACATGTCCGATTTACTCAACACAATTGGACACCTTTTAAAAGGAAAAGTACCAAATCCATTTTAAAAAAAGGCTCCACACACAACAGAGATACATCAGGTGAGGAATCATCCTCAGGTTTAGAGACTGATTCAGTGGGTGCCACTGGCTCCCCTGCTATGAAAAGAAAGAACTCTACTGCCCTACAGGATTTACACCTAGGAGGAGGAAGGGGGGGCAGGAAACATCGTGGAAGTAGACAATATGGAGAGTTTGCTCCAAATGTTTGTACACAAGGAACAAATGTAAATATGACCAATATTTCTACTCACACTCTCACTGCCTCAGATGTTGAAATCCTAAATAAAGGTCTATCATTCATACCAGTTTTTTTTTTTGTTTCTGAAGAAAATTTTGTTAATGATATACTTTCATTTTGCAGGAATCTTAATTGAAAATTATTTTTTCAGGAACAGACAACCTCAAAGATCACTAATGACTTTAAATATCACAAGTCTTCCTTTATACCCCTATGAATCAGAATGTGTCCTTATTTCAAAATGCTATCATCAAGGATCTAAACTTTCAGTTTAGGAAACATAATCCCTTGGCGAATAATATATCCAAAACATCCATGGACAATGTTATTAAGTTAGCCAATAACCATGAGTTAGTCATAATAGGGCCCGATAAGGGTGGGGCTGTAGTTATACAAGATTGGCATCAGTACGACAACGAAGCCAACAGACAGTTGTCTGATGCACGTTACTACACCCATCTTAGTATTGACCCCACCCCCTTCTTTAAACAAAAAATTGATGATTTCCTTTCTTTAGCAGTAGAAGAGGGCATTATTAGTAACAACAAAATACAACTAACAATAACCAACCCATGTCCACAATACATATATTTTCTGCCAAAAATACATAAAGATCCAAAGAATCCCCCTGGTAGACCCATTGTCTCCGGCAGAAACTCACTCACTGAACCTCTGTCCCTTTTCTTTACCAAATATCTGCAACCACTCCACAAATGTGTTAGAGCACGTATCAGAGACACCACAGAATTTCTTCAGATTATTTCTAAGGCAAAGTTAGAACCAGATTGGTTGTTGTGTACATTAGATGTCACATCTCTCTATACCAATAGTCCACACTGGGCAGGGTTAGAAGCCTTAGAATATTGGTTAAATAAAACAGAAATGTACAAACCTGGTTTCAATACATTGTTACTGTGTTTGACCGAACATGTGCTCACAGAGAACATCTTTTTCTATCGGGACAATTGCTTCTTACAGATAAAAGGTACACCTATGGGAGCATCTTTTGTACCAATATATGCCGATTTATTTATGGCTTATATTGAAGAACAGATTATTTATGATAACTCCCATAACTTATATACAGAAGAAATGGATATTTGGAGAAGATACTTGGATGATTGCTGGCTGGTGTAGAGATCGGACATGGAATACCTTTTGGAATTCATCACATATTTAAATGAGAACAAATGGGGAATTGAATTCACGGTCAACTATGATAAAAATAAAATGATTTTTTTGGATGTTTTGGTCTCCAGAGCACCTAACCATATTTTGACCACTGAGGTCTACCAGAAATTTCCCGAAAATAATTTGCTTCTCCACGCCACCAGCTTTCATCCACCCCATATCTGTAAGAATATCCCTAAATCTCAATTCATGAGAATGAAACATATTTGTTCTGGTAGCAACACCTATAGACATTTTAGGGATGATTTGGTACATAGATTCAGGGACAGAGGATACAAAATGGGTCAAGTCATACACATGAAACATGTGGTAGATAACATGGAGCGGGATAACCTTTTCTTTATAAAGAAAAGGTTGATAGAGGGGGTGGGCCCCCAAAACTAATTACCACCTATGGACGTAACACCAAGGCATTAATAAAGATTGTACAACAACACTGGAATATTTTGACGTGATACTAGACTGAGTGAATTTTGGGGTGACAGATGTCTTTTCTCATTCCAGAAAGGCAAAAATCATGCTGCATTTTTCAATCATTTTAAACATGGGCAGTCTCTTAATATAAAATCAACTCAAACCACCTTGTCAGGTGAGCCTTTAATTGGTTGCCATTCTTGTGGTGATTATGTCCATTGTCCCAGTTTACTGAAAACTAAAAGTATTAGCAGTCAAAACACCCCACAATTCTATGACATTCGATTTTTTGCCAGTTGCACTTCTGATTGGTGATTTACCTAGCTAATTGTAACTGCTCACCTTTCAACATAGGTCAAACTTCCAGACCTCTGAAATTCAGAATATCTAAACACCTTAGTGAGATAAAACACCACAAAGAAACTAATGCCCTTTATAAGCATACCCTGTCACACAAAAATGCTTATTCTAATTTCACTATTATTGATAAAATCTTAAGACCCAGGAACAATAAATTGGGTTGGCATGATTTGTTAAACACTATGGAGAAAAAATGGATTGTTAAGTTGGGAGGTCTCTTTAAACCAGGACTTAATGAGCATCATTAATTGATCACATGTCTTTTGCTTTTTGTATTTAAGGATTTCTTAATTTGCTGCTTTTTCACACTGATGAAGGCTTTGTATCCATACAGTTGAAACCGGTTTGTTTTTTAAGAATACTTTTATTAAAGTATTTTTGGTGCCATTGTATGCTGGTCTTTCTACTTTTTTGAAATGCCTTTCCTATATTGAGACCTTGCAGCTGCCGTAGTCGCAGAGTCGTTTGTAATTTCATTATTTTATCTCACTCATCACTTTTCCTATTGTAATAAAACAATAATCAGTTCCTATACATAACAGTGAAGCCCAGTGAAAGGATACAATGATTTGCTGGGAAAAACTGATATTGCTTAAATGAGTATATGCATAAGACCCAGGAAGGATGTAAACTGTTGAGTGTACATTCCTTTGGAGCAATTTTTGACTTTTAGATGGTGGTACCCAACATAGCAATAATGGTTCTGTTTTGTCAAAAAAAAAAAAACACATAATCATAACAAAACTTAATATTCTCTGTTGAGTATCTATGTTTCTGCACTTCTTGGATTGCTTTTTCTCTCAGTTTAATGATTGCTTTTTTTAGACTTGATATAATTCTAATTTCATTTTAATTGAGGAATGGACTTTGCCTGCTTGGAAATGTAAAATAATATTGACTGTTATTTACTTCAGCTTGTCATTCCAAATGATTTTCTTTAATCTTACATATTTAATTTTGGTGCTATGAAGAAATGGATGGCTCAGTAGAACATCACTGTTAATATCTGTCCTAGTGATATGAAGGCGAAAACAGATTTACAACATGTCTTTTGCTCCATCATAGAAATCTTGAAATAAATTGAACTGGCAGCAAGACTGGACACATAATGAGTTGTAATCAAGAAGAAAATGACAGCAAAATACCAACGGATCTCAGAACTAGGAATGGATGCTTTATGTGCACTAGAGGGAATGCTTGCATAGAAGCCGAATGAAGACGGAGACCTGAAGAGAAGATGATAAAAGTCAAAAAGCTGCAAAACAGTTCCTGTCTTTTATTGGTGACATATGCATTTCTAAGGATGGCACTTTAAACAGGAGATCCACAGACCCTATAGATACCAACAGCTAGACAATATTCTACAAGAGATGCCAAAGTATACTTCCTTACAACAAGCGCTTTGCCAGTAGTGTCTATGTCAGGTGCTGTTGAACAATGCTAGTTGGTACAACACACTGGCATGAAACCATGCATAGAATCCAATGGTCTAAAGGAAACCACAATCAGCTAAGCAGGAAGCATTCTGAGTAGTCTGTCATTCCAAAGGTCTGCAAAAAAATAGAACTAGAATATCATAATGTTCTGTCATATAGACTAACTCATTGCCTTGGGGTCGATATTATATCAGCAAAATGTAAATACATTGAATAACTCTTCATCAACCCATTTTCAGTGAAAGCAAAACTCCGCAAATTATTTTCCCATGTTATGAAACTAGTGGGCCAACATAATAATTGCTCAACAACAGAAAAATTTAAAACTCACCCTGCTGGGGGGCTCAGAATATGTTGGTTTGAACCCCGTACATGGATTTACATTTCAGTAATAAGATTTCAGGACAAAAACTGGAAGTTCTGTCTTCTTGATGAGTTGTCTCCATAACTTTCAAAATTTTGGAGGGACAATCCCAATTTGTTTTCAGTTTTTCACTCCATCCCTCTTAAAACTGCAAACTATTCTGGGAAGATATAAGTTAATTATGCCAACATTTAAACATTGTCCTTAGTTTGGGACCTTTCCTAAATATTTTTTTTTTCTTTGCCATTAACTGTAAAGGTAAAAGCTAAAAAGTATAGTTGTTTATCAAGTGATTAATTAAATAAAGATCTTGACTGAATGTGAATGCACAAAGACTGTCTCAATGGACCGGACCTCATCAACAATGGCAAATTCAAATACTGCTACAGATGTGCTAAGAAGACATATATGCATATTAGTGCAATGCGCAGATACACAGTTGCACATACACACATATGCAAACATGATTTTGTAAAGCAGGGTGTAAGTCTCCACATTATCTATATGAGGGTTGTACTGCTAAAACTCACCAGTTAGTTATTTTAGTTCCAGTGTTCACAGTGCCACTGTAAAACAAAAAAACAATGACTAGTAGTCTTTTAAATGACCAAACTCACAGATGATCAGACATTTCTTAACAGAAGGTAAAATCCTCCAGTTAGAAATGCCAATGAATACTGTATGGGTAGAGATCCTTATTAATCAGTGTTACTACACCAGTATGTGCAATACAACTAAATGTATAAATTAATTTTAGAATACACAAAAAGTAGAAACCAAAAAGAAGTACATCATTATTGGTTACTAGTGCATGGAGAGCAGTGATTTTGTTCTAATATTGCAAAAAAAGACAAACCAGTTAGTGCTTCTATAGCATGGGACTCCATCTTACCAACTGTGAAGCACCCGTGCTTCAGTGGATAAGATCAGGTACTACAATAGGCAGTTAGATCTGCCAGTACTGGGCAGCAAACAACAGAGGCAGAATCAAAGAGAGATTTCCTTCTTTCTGCCTGCTGTCTTTATCAGTGTCTTTTATAAGTGTCTTTGTCTGAAATATGTCACAGTCTTTGTCTTTTCCATACCACTCACTAAGCCATGTTACTGCGTCTTTCTGACAGTGCTTGCTAAGTGCTTTATGTATTTAAAAACTGGCAAACGTAACATTTTTATTGTTTTCCTTTGTAACTAGTAATACATGAAACAGAAAAAACTGCATGCACTACAAAAAATTATATTTGTGTCTCTGATCATAGCCCTTTATTATGTGTACTCAATATGGATGCCAAGAATCACCTCTTGGACTTCACTTTTAAGCTGAATTTCTCATCATTCATGTCTCAAACACATAAAAATGTGGTTATTATCAGAGACCTGATAATAATCTTCTAAATAGTATTCATATTGGCTGGGGTAACAGGGCTCAAGTTCTGACTCCAAGAATATTTGAAGAGCCGGAGCACAACGTCTCTAACTACAACCACCTCAGAATGATTCATGACTTCAAAAACACCACAATGTGCTGAAAAATTATTTTATTTGACCTCACCAAGAAGCTAGTTGTTGCAGGATATTTTCAGTGGCTATAAATATTACAATAGCAATATACAGAGAAAGATCAGATCAGATAATTTGCACTATGTAGTTTAACTCAGGTCAACACAGAAAGGACTGTTAAGCCTATGTGGCTGCTAATCAATCAATGAGTGAAGCACTGGTCTATCCGGTTCTTGGTGCAGCATAGTCAGTGGAACATATTATGCAACAGGTCACTGTTCATGCACCATGTTCAAGTGATTGCTCCCTGAATGTGGTCTCTTATTTTGAGACCTCTGCTAACATTATTAAAAAGAGATGGAAACAGGCAGGCAAATGCCCAGTCCAGCTGCAGTATGCAGGTGGTCTTAATTTTTTTTATATATTTTATACCAGTATTTATAAATATGTCACAATTTCATATGGCTGCCTAGAAAGTTAAATGCTTTAATATTCGTTTACAATACTACAGTTGTTTAGGCAAGTGAGATAACTTCTCAGTATGCAGCATTAGTTAGGATTTGCCATCTTACTGGAGGAAGTTCACATATTTCAATGTATTAATGTACAGTCTGACACAATGTGGTAAAGCTGGCTGTCTAATCAGTGAAGCTGAATAAACTTAGTATGAACTGAGTGTGAATGTAGACTGCAGCAGATAAAACTATATTATTGAGACAATGGCTTGTAATAAATTGTCCTTATTCAGACAACATCAGGATGGACTAGGAGTCATTTTTTTCAAACTGGTGTTATGCAGTCATATAGGTACAGGAAAAGGCTAGTGGACAGCATTGTTGAATACAGTTCAAGTGCAGCCTGTGATCATTGTTCATTCCTTTTTTGTCTCTTGCAAGTATTTTTTGTTCTCTTCTCACCTTTGCCGCTATCAGTTCCATCTTCCTCTGTTGACTCATTCAGTCCCACATCTACTTTCTAACATTTCTTCAAAACAAAAAGTTGTCATAGGGTATATGAGCATGGCTTTGATGCAGCACAGAATATCTTTTTCTTACTTTAACCACAGGTTTTTCTTTTGCAACTGATTCAGGCATGTTATGTTTTGAAGGCCTGTTACTATTGGCTAAAGGCATGTATGTGCTTTCACATAACTGTGGTGCAGCTTACTATTTTCACAACTTTTCAGTGCCAAGTGCACAAACCCAGCCCATATGCTGCATGGTAAACATCCATTTTTCAGTAGGTGCTGACAGTGCAACATACTGGTCATCTTTTATTCCCTCTTGGATGGGTGAAAAGGTGTGTGGTACTTCCCTGTCAGATACTCCATTTCCAAGTAACTTATAAAAATGTGTCTGTCTGACTTTGTATAATTGTGCCAGAAGTGTCATATGTGTAACTAAGAGTAGAGTAGATTGATAAAGTTCTTAAAGAGAATGAGGATGTATTTTTCTTTTTTGAAATGGCAGAAATATTATATAAACAGTATTGTAAGTATACTGATAACATTTCTTAATTTTCCTTTAGTAAATTTATCTGAAATACTGCTGTTAAAGGATTATTCTGATGACCCAGTCATAACCTTGCTGTGGAATTGGTATTCCTGTATTAACAACTTGCTGGAATATTCTCTCTCTCTCTCTGTATATATATATATATATATATATATATATATATATATATATATATATATATATATAAACTCACAAAATTATTGTACCTTGGTAAACAAGGAATATTCTAAGATACAAAAAAAGGTGTATATATATATATATATATATATATATATATATATATATATATATATATATATATATATATATACAGAGAGAGAGAGAATAGTATTTATTTATTTTACATTTGTTCACTTGTCAGCGCTGACCATAAAGCAGTATTACTTGAAATAAAAATTAAACTCAGGCATTCAGCAAAACCAAAAACATGTAGGAACTTTTCCAAGTCTAACTTCACTCTACTAAGCAACATCTTGGCTAAATTCCAAGCACCCCACAAACCCAGTAAACACCATAAAATACACTGAGCTATTTACAAAATGCCTGAACAGCCATATTGATAGTTGTATAGACCGAGCTATGCCCACTTGTATTAAGAATAAGATAAGCTCAAAGGACAAGCCACCCTGGTGGAATCACACTACCAATTGGTTATACAGCAAAAGAAAAAATAATAGTGGCCAAGAGTAGGAGGAACAAAGTCACACTAAAAGCCTTTTGATCAATTAAATAGGCAGTTATGAGGGTTAATTAATACTTCAAAGGGTAAATTTAAGGAAAAAAGGATTCTCAAAGGACAACCAGCAAGCTTTGAACAGCAATGAACAGAACTTATTGTAAATGACATCACCCACACTGAACCAGAGGGTATTGCCAACCTTTTGGCTGACAAGTTCAACTCAAATTTCTCCCTCCACTCCCCCCTTGATAGTCCAAAGGAAATGCCACATACATAATCCTCCCAACCATTACTAGAAAACAGGTCATTAATGCACTTTTCAAGGCCAAAAACACTGCATTGATGGGCACTGATACCATCCTGAGATGTTTAATAAATCGCATAAAATATGACCTCTCTGGTCCACTTGAGTTACTTTTCAACTGGAGCCTTCAGTCAGGCTTTGTCCCTGTGGAATGGAAGATGGCTACAGTCATTCCCCTACACAAAGCAGGTCCAACCACTGATCTGGGTAACTACAAGCCCATAAGTCTTACCAGTCTCATATGTAAGGTCATGGAAAAATATCATCATGGGCACAATAAATGAGGACATAGGTAACCTGCAAATGCTAGACCCACCGTAGTTTGGCTTTGTTAAAGAAAGGACAAGCCTAGTAAATCTGGTGGATTTTTTGAGAGGGTCACCAAAACATTGGATGAATGTAAGACTGTGCACACAGCTTACCTCGACCTGGCCAAGACTTTTGGTACAATACCTTACTCAGGCATAATAGACAAGCTGAATAATTTAAGTATAAACCCTTTTATCAGCCACTGGATAGCCAACTGGCTCACTGATAGGACCCAGGAGGTCAAAATAAGTGAGGTCACCTCCATCAAGAGGCCAATCACTACTGGAGTCCCCCAAAGCTCGATATTGGGCTTGCTCCTTTTTGGCATCTATTTCTTTGAAAAGGAAGCAAATGCTGAAGGTTTATGGCTGACTGTATTTGCAGATGATTGCAAGCTGGAGGTTATCATCAACTCTGCTGCAGATGCTAGCATTCTTGAAGATGGTCTATCTATGACTAATAAATAGTGCCAAAACAAAGGTCTTAAACCCAATGCTAAGATATGCATAATTGTACCCTTTAGAGAATCAACCATCCTAAGTAATTCCCATGTTGACAATGCACCCCTGAGAGTTGACTCAGTGGTCATTGATCTCCGTATGCATATAGACAGTAACCTTACCTTGACCACCACATTGCCATATTGGTGAGGAAATCCTTTTATGTTTTCACAACTTATAAGTAAGGGAATGGAATCTAGGTCCAAAGAGGTAATTATCCCACTGTACTCCACCCTTATCAGACCACTCATAGAGTATAATGCTCCATTTGGTATGCACCTGACCAGGCATATGCAGCAACTAGAATGACCTCAAAGGTTCCTTACAAAAAGAATACAAGGCATAACAAGCCTGCCTTTTTCAGAGTGGCTTAAAGCCCTTTACCTCCACTCAGGCTCGTATAGATTGATAAGGGGTGATCCATGCCTGACTTACAAGGCATCCACAATCCCCATACTTATGAATCTCCTACATATTCATAAATCAAAAAGTACTAGAAATACAACTTCTAGGAACCTAAATTTTGTCTGTGACTTAAACAAAACATACTAGAGAGACAGACATGGGTCTCAGAGACTGCCCCTCCTATGGAGCAGGCTTCCCACACATGTGAAGCTGAGTTTGTCTATTACCTAGTTTAAGCATAACCTAGACAAGTGGATGGGGAATAGGAAATTTACACCATGCCTGGCACCCATGTACCTTATGTACAGAGGTAGCATATAAATGCCTGGTCCTCAATGTCATATTTGGATGAAGGACATCTTTATCCTTCAGAGAAAACTTGGCTTGGCTTAAAAAGGCCCCCGGATCATTAACCTAGTAAGAGTCTATGAATCTATGTTAACTATGGAAGTCTGGTTGAACACAAAGTTGCCTTGTCAGCAGAGGCTCGGGGAGAAAACCTCCAGTACATGCAGTATAAACAAAATCTTTTAAGTTATATGATATCAACAGTATTAGGCAGAATACAATTAAAATACATTTTACAGTGTCAAAATGATAAGGTATACCTATAAGAAGTATATATTTCCTTTAAGTGCAGATAAATTCTCACAGTTCTGAGGATCACAGTTATGGTCCTCAGACATTCAGTATCTTTCTCTTCTGTTCCTCTACTGCTCCTCCTGGATATGCTTCTTTGGACACATCTTAGGATAGCTCTCTGGAGATGTCATTGTTGGCTTCTTTGTTAGAGGCATCACAATCACAGTTTTTGTACAGAACACAGTCACTTGAAATCAAATTTATCTTGAATGGGATATTCTTTTTTTTTTCCTTAATAACTTCCCATCCTCAATAACAACACAAGAGCTGGCTTTCTCCCACTGCTTCAATAGCTGTACTTTTGTTTCCTTCTGTGTGGAGTTTTGCTGCATTCTTCCTCTGTCTCCCTTCTTAAGAAATTATATACATCTTTCTTTCTGTTATAGTAGTAGTTTCATAAAGTGTTTTCCCTCCAGACTCTCTTTTCAACACAGGTTTTAGAGCTGAAATTGGAACTCAGATTTGATATTCTGTTCTTTACTCATTCATGCATCAGTGGTGAGATGATGAAACACTTGTGCCTTGCAAGGACGTATTCCTATATTCCAAGAAAGCAGAGTGAATATTTGTGAAAAATCTTGTTAATGCTCTAAACTTTCTTCAGTAGGATTTATGTTGTGTGAACTGCCGTCTTGATTACAATTTGAGTGTAGGTAGTTAAGTCTAGTGGCCCAATGCTGAAATTCCCATTACTCTGAAAAACTCTGAAATTCTGTACTTCTTTGCAGTAGACAATATATTGTGTTATCACACCAGAAATCTCATATCTTGGAAACATAGCTTTATGTACATCACTCACACTTTGGTTGTGATGACTACTGCTTTCAAATGTACAAACGCAGGTAACATTGAGTAATAGTCTGTACACAAATTAAATGCACATGATCGCAAAAGTGAAATAACTTTTTTCCTGTTTTATTTTAGTTCCTAGCTCTGGACCTATTAGCAAGTCATTAGTTCTGGGGACAGGCAAGGTAAAGGGCAGTACACTTTTACCAACCCACACTTTGAGTGGAGACAGTATCTGTGTTGCTGTGGATCATAGACACAAGAACATATGACATACTTTAAATATTACTGTGTATATGTGTGATCTCCCTTGCATGTTAATCCTACCTACTGTTAAGTGTCAACACAATTAGTATCATCCCATTCTGACTTCCACAGAAAGGCTGGCAAATCAATAGTTAGCTTCTGCTTCATTGTGAGTGGGATATGAAACAGTCCATGCTAACACTGGACATTTTTGAAAGGTGGTGAGTTATGGGTGGATCATATACAACATGCCAACAACTTTCTCTTTGTATATTTTAATTTATAGGTAGACCTACCTGAAAAAGGGAGAAGGGGGAAGGGGAATTTCTCCCAGGCAGTGAATGACATTCTCCTCCGTGAACATAGCAGAAGCTGGAGAATGATAGAAAAGGCCAGCCATTTCAGTACCATATCTGCTGGGACCTTGGGGAGCAAGTGGACATATTTAGTGGGTCACAATAAAGCAAATATGACTGATTTGATTGTTCATGCACACAGTACGGCGACCTACCTGGCAGAGGAGCAAATGGTTATGAGTGTGGGTCCACCAACACAGTCATCCATAACTAATATGAAAGAGTTCCTAGCATCAACTTTGAAGCAGAACTGCATTAAGTGCTTCGTATTTTATCTGGCAATATCCTGGGTTGGTATAACCTAACATGTAGGGCAAGCCATACAAGCTGTCTGACTCAAACACAGTTGACTAATGAGAATTGCTATTCTGTTGTTACAGGCAAATCAGAACTGCAGCAACATTATCGGGCTGTAGAACATATGCCAGCTTGAGATTCTGCCTGGTATTCTTTTATAGTGCATTGGAGAAGAGTGCATTCATTTACTTGGGTATGTTTATATGTTTTTTTAGGTGCTTTCCTGTCAAGATCCTCTAGCATGAGTACAGGCATGCTAGATTTTAAGGGTAGGCCTGAGCTCAGTAATGACGGTGGCAATATTAGATGTAATACTATGATGATCATATCCCTCCCTTTTCCACAGACACAGCTCCTGTGACAGAACAACTCCCCTCTCGGGCCCATAATGCCACACAAAGACAGCAACTGGCTGACACATCAGCACAGGGGGCAATCTCTTCTCCAGCATCAGAAACATCCATGCTGCCTCCAACTGCACTGAGTGTGAGAAGGCAGCAGGCATTGGCATTTCAGTGGCCAGCAATGCTATGGGTACCATCCCCACCCTCAAGCTAAGTGTCGACAGGGCACTATCTGTGCAGGGTCATTTTACAGAGGCATGCAGATACCAATGCAGTTAAAGAAGAGCACATTAGAGTAATATATGGTCTGTATGATGACCTGTGAATGGGCCTGGCCCATTTATGCAGCATATTTGATGGAAAGAGTAGGGAATCTATATACTGTGAGTGTTCCTCTGTGGCCACCCATTGTGGCCATCTCCATTCTTGCAATTGGTCTTCCTCCATTTCCTGTGGGGAAGCCATCCATGAGAGGGTGAAGGTGTGGTCTAGGACCTATAACAGGGTCCACACCTCCAGTTAGCATTGAAGAAACTGTAAGATGCTATGAATGCAGACACAGATGGAGTGTTTGTACTGAAAATATCCACAGCACCTCACACTGTTCATATTCCCAGAGCACTCCATTCTGTTTACAAGCTGCAGATCATGACAATGACATTCCCAAGAGAAGACACCATGATGCACAATGACATATATAGTTGCACACATATCTCCTGTGTTTGCCCTAGATCTATCCATCGGATTCTAGCACAGTGCTGCATCTTCTGCTGGAGCTGTGTCCACGCAAAATCACACAGAGCTACCAGGAACAACAGCCTCTGCCACAGTATACTACAGTGGAGATACCACCCTCTCCCAGATCAGTCTTCCTGACTTCCCTCACTTATCAGACTAAGTAACCCACAGCATTAGCCTGCATACCCTCCCATACATACACATTGCCCATTATTGGCACCTGTCACTGTGCTCCTCCAGAAAAGTGCAAATGAAGGCAACTATACCATGTCTTTAGTACTCTGTTATGTGAGTAGCCTGTGTCTGATTTGCAGGGTGGACAGTGCTGCATGGTATAGCATCGCTTGTTGTGGTACTGCATGCATAACTATTACTGCTGCATGTTATGTTTAATCTGTGCCATAGATGTGAACTGGACACTATCTCTTAGCTAGTGACATAGCATACTGTGCTCATCTCCACCTCTCACAGTAATCCATTACATTTGGCTCCTCCTCATCAGGCACTGCCCCTAGCACAAACTCCTAGAATATTTTTTTCTCAATGTCTGTTCTCTGCCATATTTGTCTGCTTAGCACCATATTATGTAATACTGCTCATAGCAAATATTTTACTGCATGTTTCAGTATCATACTGCAGAGCACCATCAGAGACCTCTAGACTTCAGAAGCAGGCCTTTGTCAGTTTGGACAGATGTTTGTCACTGTTTCTGGTCTGTGGCAGGGCAGAGTTATGTATGTTTCTTGTCATGATCTGAAGGGTTCCAGGGCATATCTGGAAGTACCAGAAAGAGGTCTCTGATGAAAATTACCTCACACAAATCATTGATATAAGCTGGACATGTGCCACATGTGGGAATCTAGGCACTGTCTGGGTGGCCCGGTGACACATTGTATATTGTGCCATGTCTGCTGATGACTATCCACCAGTTGATAGAGTGGAATTCCTTATTGTTGATATACAGTTATCCCTGCTCCCGGGGGGGGCATGATGGGAATGTGGATGCAGTCAATATCTCCCAGTAGCTCAGGGAAATTGGCTATTTCATAAAATACTCAAGTAGTGCTGCTTCTCTCCTCTGTGGTATGAGGGAGCCACATATGCTCCTTCATGTTGTAGCATGGAGTCAACAAACTAGAGAAGTATCCTTGAGTCTGATTTGTGGGATACATCCACCATATTTCCCACTGGTCAATGGAAGCTCACTGTAAAGGATACACATACCTTGGTTTCCACATGGATAGATATGTCATGCAACCCATGACCCTGCATAAGAGTGTGCTATATTTAAACCAGCTCCTAACTTGTACCTCTGTCCACATGGCAGTGATCCACTTTTGTCTATGTCATGGAGGGGATGCCATGAGTGTCAGGGCACAACATCCTATCTATAGGATGTGAGAACAGCCTTGTGCATCAATATAACTTTTAATGCAGCTGCTACAACTAATATGTTTTTGTTCTCTCTCTCTGTCTCTCTCTCTCTCTCTCTGTTTCACTGAACAACAGGTTTGGACTGTAAACAGTGACTCAGGAGATCACTTTGTGCTAAAATTATGCATTTCTGAATCATGCTCACATATTATATACATTAATTTCCACTCACCATGTCACCCCATAATGCTGCTAATTTCTATTTCATTGTATGCTCATTTGCATAATATGTCAGCAACAGTATTTCTTGGCCTATTCCAGTCACACTAAATGTGTCTCTGAATTGCCCTGAGCATGCCCACTGTCAATTGTTGCTCAGCTTCACCTTTATTTCTGAATCCCAGGCCTTGTTTCATTCTTGACTGCTATCAATATTTCCTTTTCTCATTTAAAAGATAAATAGCAAAAACATGCAGCATTTTTGCAATTTGTTCTTACTCATAGTGCTTTTAAGCAGTCTCTCCACTATTCATGAAATGCTTATAAATATTATACTTTACATTAGTATGAATAACACTAGAATTTAGAAGGACTATTAGTTGTATTTCTACATTATTCCCGTGAAATGAAAGCAGTTTGTGGCTCACATATCATTCACCATACCTTTAAGTGTAGTAGCCTGCACGGTTGCATAAAGCTCCTTAGCTTCTTGTCTTTTTCACCCCTCATCCCATTCCGTCACCAAATATCCTTGTACATAGTTAAATGGAAAACAAAATGGATGCACTGATTCTAGTATTCACATATCAATAGCATCTCCAAAGAAGGTCAGAGAACTCATCTTAGATTTACTTTTGTTATGGTGAGCCTGTAAAGTTAGACGTGATGTAACTGAGGAATATCTCACTTAAAGTAAATCTCTGTTCTGTCCTGTCAGACTGGCATACCCTTACTTCTTTCACGGTTTGTAATCATGTTAAAAATATCAGATTCTGAAATCATGTTGGGAGACTTATGACATATTAGGCCATGTCTGGTATGGTATGGTATGGTATTTATTTATTTATTTGCTTACTGATAGTTCATTACCAGGAAAGTCCAACTGGACAGGTGCCCATTTTCAGCAGAGGCACATTTTATGAACAATAATTTTACAATCTTCAAAAATAATACAAAAACATCTACAGTTTAAATAATTATATCACATCTTAAGCAATGTAAAAACATTGATTAAGAAACGATGCAACATATGAAAAAATATTTAATATGTTGAGAAATTTTAGCCAGTTAAGATAAATTAAAGGTACGTTATAATAATACAAACAATTGCAATTTGAAGTGGGAGAATAAAACTGACTTATGGCACATTAAGAAAGAGGGTCAGGGAAGCGAAACTGATTGAAGTAAGGAATTGGGCTGATGGAGGTGGAATAAGGAGGTGTAAGGTATAGAGGTACATGTTCATATTTAAGGATATCGCTTATCCTGGGGTTGAGCAAGAACAGACATATTTTGGACAGAAAATCTTTCAAAATGGTTTTAATGGACTGCAGGGAGGGTATTGACCTGTTAGATACAGGTAAGGAGTTCCAGTTCCATAGTAGCTTGATATAAATACATACCATGCCCAGCAGATTCCATAGGTCTGATGACTGAGAAGAGTTTTTGTCACTGGATCGTAATACCTAAATGGTTACATAGTTGTGTGGAATGGTATGTAGTGCCAGACAAGCAGATGGATTCTGAATAATTTTATAGGTGGCAAGAAGCTGTGTATATGTTAGTTGATGGGATAGTTCTAACTAATTTAGGCTTTTTAGTAATACACTGTGGTGTGTTCTGAAAGGGGTATTTGCTGCAAATGTATCCACTTTATTATAGCATTGTTCCAAGTTTAGTTTTTTTTTTTTTGACACCTGGATGTTAGTAAGGATGGGTGACCCAAGAAATAGTGAGGGAAGGTTGTAAGTAGGAGCAGGAGTTGTTTTAGTTGGTGAGAACGATTTTGGCTCTGTAAGGCATCCCTAGTTTTTATGAGCTTTTTATGTAATTTTACACATACAAGTAAATTTTTAAATGATCGTCCAGTATCATTCCTAATGACTTGCTATGAGCAGTGACTTCAATGGTTACATTATTAAGAGACAGGATTTTAAATTTTGCTTTTTTTTCATAAGATAGAGAGTTGGGGTAAAAAGAGTTTTTTTTTTTTTTTTTTTTTTTTGAGCATGATTTGTGATTGAAAAATATGTTTTAGGATTCCTGAGTAATTTCTTTGGAGATGTGCCTGGTTATCTGATGTGCATATGAGAGTGAAGCCATCCATGTATTGCATTAGGAAGGCCTGTTGCATGAATGCGTGGAGGGCTTTAGAGATATCTAGAAATAAGGCAGAGACTAGACTTTATCTCTAGCTTTGCAAACAATATCATTCAAGGTTAAAAGTGCTTTGTTAGTACTATGGAAGGAGTGGAAGATGTGCTATGTGTGTGTGTGTGAGTGTGTGTGTGTGTGTGTGTGTGGGGGGGGGGGTTCTTCCTGCAGGATATAGTTTAGCAGATGTTTTTGAATACACTTTTTAAGTACTTTGGAGAAGTGAGATAAAATTGCTTAAGTCTAAAGTTAGTGATTTGTGTTGAATTTCTTCCTTTGTATAGAGGGATAATGTGTGATAATGTTTGATTTTTTTTCCCAGGTAGACCGAATGCAGGATTTCAAGACTGATATAATTATAAGGACTAAGATGGGATAGGCAATTCTTTTGGCTGCTATTTTAAGGTACCCTCTGGGAAAGTCATCAGCTGAAGTAGAGCATGATTTACTTTTGTTTATGAGTAGTTTTATATAGGATGGGGCACAGGTCTGAAGGTGAAAATGGATGGAGTGATGTGGCTTTTGGGAAGGACTGGGATTAGGTGTCAGAGAATCCTTGGTGAGGGCTTGTATACTATATATGAATTAAGAGTTGAATTGTATTACAGTTTCAAATGGTGAGTGATTGGGAGAGAGGTTTGGGTTGTGTTTTTCGCTGGGATGTAAGATTTCTTTAATGACTTAGAATTTGTTTAGGGTTGTATTTACTATTGTTCTGAATGTTTTTATAGCATAGTTTTCTTTTTCTTCATTTATTTGCTTTTTAGTGTGGTTGCAGGATTCTGATATTTTTGAGATATTGTACTGTTTTATATTTTTGCCATTCTTTCCACTTTTTTTCTCTGTCATGCAATAATATTCTCCTTTTCTGGATACCCAAATTATATTATTTGTTTTTAATTGCTTCTTCAAGGGGGTGCAAGACTATTTAGGATATTTAGGAAAGTTGTATTGAATTCACTTACAGCCTCACAGCATTATAGTCTCAGTGGTGCAACAGGTAGCACACTTGCTTGTTTTGCAGAAGGCTGTGGGTTCCATTACCACACCAGGGAGATTTATGCTGACACTGTGGTGCATTATGGGAGGGGTGCTATACTGCTGAGTGTGTCATCCCGTGGATGAGGCATTAAGCTGAGGTCCCATCTGCTTCTGTCAGTGGTAGCTGAGCTGGATGTAAAAGATCCCACAGCACCTATTGATGTGAGTAGAGAAAGTTCCCTGATGCCCTGGCTAAATTTCCCTTCAAAGTAACAATACTACCAGCCTAGTATGACTAACCTAGTCAACAAAGGATAATTAAAATTGTCTAAGAGGAGGATTTTTGGGATCTTCCCAGATAACAGATAATATTGCAGTAGTGAATATTTCTGGGTTAAAGCTGGAAAGTTTGCATGTTGTTTTATAAACTTGCTGCTTAAGTGGATGTGGGAGATGAATGATTGACAGATTGGGAGATAGTCACTGTAAGAGTCTGACACTGTACCTGTGGTGGTGAATTTGCTAGGGACTGAGTAGGAAAGATGTTGAGAGCTATTATTAAATCACGGTAGGATGTGAGATGGCCCAGCAGAAGGAGAAGAATAGAAGATTGCTTAGGAGTAGTACAATTAAGAAAAGGAATCCATATATTACTGATGGCAGGAAGAGGGGAAGTAGGAATCAAGAAAGAAGCGAGAAGTTGTAGCATTCTATGGTATTTAGAGGTGAGGGATTCTGAAAGCTGGTATAATATAGGTAAGAAGGAAGTATTTTCTATGAATGACGAGAGTTAAGTTGTCCTGGTAGCTTCTCCAATGTTTTTGAAATGTAAGAAATAGATGGGTTTGAAAGGATAGAGTAACAGGATGTAGTTAAGATAGGAAGTAGTGAGATTTTACTTGAAGCCGGATGGAATGTAGAACAATAGATAGGCACTTTTGGGAAGGGGTATTAGTATGAAAGGATTCAAAGCAGTATGGGAGGGAGAAAGATTGTTGGGAATGATGCTAAATGTTAGATGGTAGTTGGGGAAAAAGGAAAATAGAAACGAGCATTTGTATGATAGTAATGTTGCTCGGGGGAGTTAGCTAATGGGTGTCACAGGTGTATATGTGGGATGTATAGTAGTAGACTAAGAGAGATGGGTGAGAATTGGTGGAAGGGAAAGGGACCATAAGTCAGTAATTACAGAGAGCTCCTGCACTGTGATAGAATATGATTATTGAGTGGAAATGGAGACCAATGTGTGGAGAGATTCAGAAATACATTCTATTACAGTGACCCTTCCAATCCACCCTCAGGTCAATTATTACAGTCACCAATCATTTTATAGTCACTACAGTACAATTAAGAAGGAGGCAGAAAGTAAAACAGGTTTTCTTTCATTCACTCAATGCAGAAATCAGGAATCTAGGGAGACTAAGTAACTGACATATACAGCATAGTTTATTGGTCAAGCAAAAGGACAGTGGTCACCTTAGTAAGTGGGCCTTAGAGTGCAAAGACTACTATTTTGGATGAAATGTCACAGCTACTTTCCAGCACATGGTAGGTACATGTAAAAGTAAAAGTAAAGCAAAAGTTAATACTCAGCAAGGCTCTTCATTTTAAACTTGCTTACATTGCACAATGGCAATATTCTCAGTGAAAACTCATGAGAGTTGGGCCTTGTAGCAGATTTCCTGCAATACTGATGTCAGTGATTGATATAGTGACCACAGGTTCTGAAAGGAAAGAAAAGAGAAAGAAACTGGGATAAACTCTAATATTTTATAGAGGCAATAAAGTTAATGCCTACAATTAGAGATGGAGCAAAGACCATGGTAAGTCACAGCAAGTGAATATGGAGTATTGTACACGTAGAGAGATGGTAGGAAACTTTATGAATGTAAGTTCACAATAGGTTTAGCAGGAAGAATACTGATAGAGAAACACAAGTAATACAGTGTGTAGAGCTGTACAGAGCAAATTATAAGAACATAATATTTTACTTATAAGTACTATATAAAACCATTACTTAGTGAACATTCATTTTATTAACCAACATCAAAAGAGTGTTATATATACCAAAGCACCAGCAAATTAAATTACACAAATGCTTGTTAAAGAGCAGAGTCTCAATTTGCATAATGCTTATCCGACTTGAATGAAAATTATACAAATCCAATGCAGTACCAATATCTTTTTATTTTTCTACACATTCTTAGAAGAAATAAAAATGTAACAACACATACTTGCACTGTGTGAGAAGATGGGGATTGAGTGAAAGTGGAGACCAGAGTGAGTGAAGATTTAGCAATACAGTCCACTATAGTGACTTTCCAACCCTAGGGTCAGTTTTTACATTGAGCAATCAGTTTATAGTTGGTACATAATTAACAAGAAGGCAAAGAGTAGAACAAATTTTCTTTCATTTACTGAATGCAGAAACTAGGAAGCTAATGAAACTAAGGAACCGTCAAATACAGTAACATTTATTAGTCAAGTGAAAAGACAGTGGCCACCTTAGTAAGTGATCCTTAGAGTTCAAGGACTACTCCTTTTGAGGGAATGTATTAGCCACTTTCCAGCACAGAGCAGGCATGTAAAAGTTAATACACAGTAAGGCTCTTCATGTTAAACTGGCCAGGTCATGACGGAAAAGGTTGAATAGACCATGGCTAAATATTGTATAAAAATTCACAATCTAATCATTTTGTAGAAATGTACTCTTAGTTGCTATAATGTATAACAGTATCAAGACACTAATGCAATAAATCCCCTATAAGCATATCTATCTATATAGCTATAGCTATCTTTCTCTCTCTCTCTCTCTCTGTATGTATATATATATATATATATATATATATATATATATATATATATATATATATATCATATATGCATGTATATGTATGTATAGATATATATATATATATATATATATATATACACACACATACTGATATAATATAGTGCATTATATTGTTACCACGTCAGAATCCATTTTGGGTCTAGATTATGCACTTTATCTTAAATACATTTAATTTCCTGAAAGATAAAGCTGCATTTTACTGCATTAAATATGAATGCCACTGACTGGTAGATTGAAACCCCATTCCATGGTACAAACACCCAGCAGCAGATTGAGGCATAATCAGTGAAGTTTAAACATAAATATGTCCAGGCTGAGTGCTGTCAAAGTACTTGACTTGAAACTTGTTCAGCAATTTCAACACTTTGTAGTTCTTCCCATCAGTTGAAACACTTTGTAGTTCTTCCCATCAGTTGAAACACTTTGTAATTCTTCCCATGTAAACATGCAGGAAAGTAAACTACATGAATTCAAGTTAACTTTATAAGATTTCCTTTAAACTTGCATGAAATACACTTTGGAAGATTTATAAAGCTCTAATTATTATGGAAACATCAGACATGAAGGACTGCCATAGGACTGTTAATCAGGGTTCATATGTTTTATTTTGTAATTGAACACATTTTAGAGTCATGGCCATAGACCTTTAACTGGAATTAATGAAATAAATTATACCATTAAAAGTATCTGAGTATGTATGAGTTGCATACCACAAGGCTACACATTGTTGGTATGTTTCTTTGCTGTTAGACTGAGTACAAATTCAGAAAGTGGGAGACTGTATCAACAGCATAAATTGATAAAGTACTGAATTCAGACCAGGTGACCCATGTTCACCTAAAGACTTTGGTGCCTGATGGTACAGACAGGAAGTATGGACATGCCCATCCTGTGGGAAGGTACAGTGGTTTTCACCTTGTTTACAAAGTGGCTCTACTGACAAGGTCCACCTGGAGTACTGAGGCTCATCAGGCAATGGGTAGGGGGTTGGTCTGGAGAATGCAGACAGTGCTGGCCCTAAAATTCAGTAAAAGTAGTCAGTGTCACTGCATATGAGGAAGCACACATGTGGGACTGAGGGAACATGAGTGATCCTCATAATGATGGTACTGCAGAGACCATAGCCATGGGCAGGGATTGGAGTCACTAGTGAAAATACTCTCATTAAAGTTGATGCTGGAGAGCACACTCCCAGTTGTCTGGATACCAGCCCATTACAGGATGTATGGTCAACCGAAAAGTGAGCAAACATGATACAATATGGCAAAAAAAAAAAAAAAAA
Organism: Protopterus annectens; assembly: GCF_019279795.1. Lineage (NCBI taxonomy): Eukaryota > Metazoa > Chordata > Ceratodontiformes > Protopteridae > Protopterus > Protopterus annectens. Next base: position 889,510,339 of record NC_056729.1, read on the forward strand.
AAAAAAAAAAAAAATATATATATACACATATATATATATATATATATATATATATATATATATATATATATATATATATATATATCGAAAGTGGGTACCCTTTCATGTCTGGTGTGTGTGGTGGAATATTTAGTTAGGGTGTATATGCAGAGGATTTTTTCTCACATGTAAAAGAGTTTCTTGAAGTGTATGCATACAGGAACTGGGAACTGGCCTTATAGCTGAGGTCTTCATGAGGCCATTTTTTGAAATAATCAAACACAGCTTTCTGTTCTGTAAGCTCAGACAGGATATACACTTAACATTTCATTATGCTTTGTAGAAATATATGTCTCGCACATTTTTGTCTCTTTTACCAGCTTGAACATCAAGTCTTATATGACACCTTATTGGCCCATGCAGTCCTATACCCTGTCTGACCTTTAACACCTCATAGCACCACTCTATGGATTCTTTCCTACCAAAGAGAAATAACTTTAATGAAGTTTATCTTCTATCCAGATAGTGGAGGTGAGAGTCAGGTGCTCATATGTTGTTTTTTATGGTGATTCCAGTTTTTTGTCCCATAGCATTTCACTTTTGGCTAGCTGGTGTGTGTTTTTACATTAAGAAGGCTGGGACTACAATTCCACTGTGAGTATAAAGGTAGGCGGTCTGTCTGAGCTGGGAAATACACAAGGGAGATTAAAGTAACAATTACTTGTTGTAGCTAGTTGGTAACATTTCACTTTTGGCCAACCAAAGTGTGTTTTTATATTAAGAAGCCTGTGACTGTTATTCTAGTGGCAGTAGTAAAGTAGCCTGGTCAGTACGAGTTGGGAAACATACAGGGAACCTTAAAGTGAAACTGTTTCATGAGTCGGGGGGGACATTAGGGACTAAAAAATGTGTTTATCTGCACTTGAGAACTGCTTTTGCTGTGCACTTATATTAATTAGTTCCAGGATTATCCATCTTGCAGCAGAATGTGCTTACCTGGTCTATCTGAGTTGGGAGACACTCCAGGGTGCTTAACGTGTAGTTTATTGGCCAGAGGGCACAAGACTTAGTTTTCAACTTTTCTATTTGATATAAATTAGGCATGTTTTACCAGATCTGTTCACCACTCAGTGGTGGTTAGGTGTACCCTGTGTAGTAGCAAACCTATAAAGTTGGCACTTAAAACTTTAACCCACAACACAGAAAGGCTTTGCATGGAGCCAAGCTTAGAGTAGATAGATAGTGTCATGCATCACTAAGAACATGGCACTATTTAACATCTAGCCTTAACCCTAGACACCACTCAGATGACCCCTGCAAAGCCAATACCCTAAACTATGATAGGCCATCCCTAATTCAGGTCCTGACAACATATATTTGCAATTTCCTAATGCCCCTCTGGCCATCTTGGTAGATGTGGCATCCTTAGACAATGTAGCAATTGAATTATGTACTTAGATAACCTTTTAATCCATGAAGAAACTAACATAGTGTGCAAGAGACATACATACATAACTTCCTTGAAAGCAAAAATCTCTCTTACAAAGTTGTCAAAAATACACACACACACATACACAGATACAGACACACACACACACACACACACACACACACACACACACACACACACACACACACACACACACACACACAAATCCTTCACTCATACCACTCACCACAGACATACACCTTCTTACGCTGAGGCACTTAAAAGAAACCTCTCTAAACCTCAAACATCTCCTATGCCATCAAACTGCAACAATCATCCTCAGCAATTACCAAAGCACACACCAAAAGCAATACCTAACACTACAGATAAGCCTACATTCAATGATCCCCCAAGAACAAAATCTATAAGACAATAAACACTTTACCTAGTACTCTTGTCATAGGGGACTCTAGTGTATGACACACATATACTCCTCTCACTAGGATAGACTATAAGAAGATAATGGTTATTTACCTGTCTGGCACTAGAATCTCTAATATCAAGCACATTATCAGGTCACTGCACTACAGGTACCAATATGATTCAGTCATAGTTCTTGTCAGTGTAAGTGACCAGAGACATTATGGATCTCTCTGAATATATGTTACAAACAGGTATATGGCTTGCATTGAGCAGCATTCTACCTTCACCAAAGATGATGTTACAGTATAAAAAGAATATGGTTGATTTTAATAATTGGCTTAGTTTCTGGTGTCACTCTAGAGGAATCCAAAATCTATCGGTATAGGAGGACATGGTTAACAGCCCACTTTGTTTTACCAAGGATGGCCCACACCTAATCCCCATGGGCATTCGGATAATGGCTAAAATTTAATTCATCTGCTCACAGTCTTTAGGCAATGTCAAAATGACAACATAGCAAAAAAAAAATCAAAGCAACATAAAGGTGTTACTACTCATTGTCAAGAGCCTAAACAAACAACTCCACACTCTGCAAGCTCTTCTTACTCTGGAGAATGTAGACATCTGTGCAGTTACTGTGACTTGGTTTAAAGCTGCAGAAATTACTGCAACAGTGGAAGGCTACAGAGCCTTCCACACATTTATACAAACAGCAGCACAGACAGGGGTTAAAGGTGGAGGTGTCTCAATCTATCTTAACAGCAAATACAACTCTAGGTTGGTTAAACCAGATGATGCCCTGGAGTTCATCCATGTCAAAGTCTCCCTAGAAAAGCTTCCCTACTATGTTCTGTCCAGCTCCTGGTCACCCTCTGTGATCCACAAAGCTCACAATTCTTACATAGACCTACTGAAGGAGCTAACTTTCCAATGGAATACTTGTGGGAAACTTTAAATACCCCTCTATAGACTGGGAAACGCACACTACCTCTATCTGAAAGTCAAGCATTTCTGGAACTTCATTATCACAAACACGAACGACCAGATGGTGCACTCTCCAAACAGAGGATCAAACATATAGGAACTAGTACTCACTAACATGGAAGAGTGTTTCATCCCCCCCCCCATGTCATGTTCTCACCGGTGAAGTTGAACCACAAAACTGTCTCCCTCAAAAATAAATAAATACAATAAAATAAAATTCAACACAGAAACCCAATTAAACTTGTAACAGGCACTATTTTAAAGCAAACTACGTCCTGTTAAGCAATAGTTTGTCAAAATTCACAGCTATTATTTACAGAAAGTCTGAATAGATATGTAAATGTTTGTATTGAGGCTGCTGTGCCTACCAGAAGTAAGCCCCTATCTAGCACCAAAAACAAACCATGGTTGTGGAATCTTTACCTCAACAAGCTATATAACAAGAGAGAAAAGTCATGATCAAAATCAGAAGAAGCAAATCTCACAGAGACAAGACGTCTCTCATTCAGCTAAACAAGAAACTAAGAGGCTTAATAAAGTCCAGCAAGGCAAAATACAAGGTAAGGATAGCCTACAAGGCTAGGGACAATCATGAAGCTTCTTCAGCTATGTTAGGATTCTTAAAGGTAATACTCATCAGTGTGCAGAACTGGTATGTAAATGGCACAACCTTCACTGACTAGGGTGAAATAGCAAATCTACTTAATAAATTTAGCTCTGACGTCACTCTCCACTCTATCCCACTACCCTCTGTGAAATTCCTTCTAGTGTATTCCCCCCTATCAGTGGGGAGTAGGTCCTAGAAGTGCATGCCAAGACCAAAATTACTGCTTCAATGAGCCCTGAAAGTATCCCTAATTTCCTTCTAAATAGCCCAGAACATGACTTAGCTGGACCACTTGAGGCAGTCCTCAGCTACAGTCTCAAAATAGGTTATGCGCCAGGTGAGTGGAGGGCTACAACGGTCATCCCTCTTCATAAGTGTGGACTATCTAGTAACCCTTGGAACTACAGATCCATCAACTGGCAAGTCTAATATGTGAAGCCATTATTTTGGAAATGATCACGTACAGTGAAAACCTACAGACATTGGATCCATCCTAGTTTGGCTTTGTTAAGGGAATGTCTTGACTACTTAACCTAGTAGATTTCATTGAGAGGGTCAACATGGTTATGGATTTGGGGAAAATGGTCATACCAGCTACCTTGACTTGACCAAAGCATTTGATACAATACTCCACTAGAGTAAGTCCCTAGATAAATTACTGGATTGCCAGCTGGGTCAGAGGCAGGACCCAAGAAGTCAGGATCAGTGAGATCATCTTTACCAAGAGACCAATCACCAGCGGATTACCCCAGGGCAACTGTAACCTAGAGCCATCATAGATTTTCCCCACAACACCAACATTCCGCAAGACGGTCCAACACAAACTTATGACTGATGAAAAAGCCATGGATTAAAACTCAATACAAAGAAATGCATTATTATAGTGCCCTTTGGGAAAGCATCCACCCAAGCTAATTATTTCATTGATACAAACTCCCTAAGAGCTGACACAGTAGTTTAGAATCTGGGAACATATGCAGACAGTAGTCTGGCAATCAAGCAACATGTAGCCAAGATAGTAAGAAAATCATTCTATGTCACCCAACAGATAGGCAAAGATATGGATCCAGGTTCAAGGAAGTAATAACACCACTCTATTCAGCACTTATCTCACCATCATTGAGTACAATGTTCTCTTTGGAGTGTACCTAGCCAGGTACTTGCAAGAGTTGGAATGCCTTCAAAGGTTTCTCACTAGGAGAATCCAGGGTATGAATAAGCAGGCCTACACAGATCAGCTTAAGGCTACATCACTCTGTTCAGTCTCCTACAACTTACTGAGAGGCAATCTATGCCTAGCATATAAGGTGTCCTTGGATCCACCTCTGATGGATCTCATACACATCTGCAAAACAAACAACATCATAAACACTACATTCAAGGACCTAAACTGTGTCTGCAGCATAAATAGAACCTGCTGAAAGGACTGAAATGTGTCAGAAAGGATCCCAAACTATGGAATAAGTTCCCCATCTACATGAAGTACAGTTCATCACTGACCCATTGCAATGGAAACATTTATCATTGGATGAGAAATTGCAAATTCACTCCTGGCCTGACCTCTAAGTCTCTGATGGACAGAAGTTGACATTAAGTAATTTACTCTCCCACTAACTTTATCTCCTCACCCATAACCCTTAACTACCTCTTTGCAAACATATCTAATCATATAGGTGTCCAAGGAACTCTGGAACAAAACTAGGTTGGGTTGCACAGCTAGGCTTGTAAAGAACCTGGTGGTCGTTAGACTAGTATGAATCTATGAACATTCCTGATAATTTGCTAAATACATAAGTAGAATTGTGCATGCGAGCACGTGTGCGCGCACACACACACACACACACACACACACACACACACACACACACACACACACACACACACACACACACACACACAAACACATACACACGCACACTCAAATAAAGTCTTCTCATACTAAATTAATATCAGTTTCATGATTTAGCAGAAAATTCAGACCTTGTTGTAATTTGAGCTCAGTCACATTTTCAATTTTGTCTCTACCGAGGAGTGAATAAAGTGCTTTCCTTTCCTTTATTTTAAATGAATTGGCTGAAAGAGAATAAAGGCACATAAGACATCTCAGGGGCAATCCTATTTTTCAGGACCATAACAGATGCTACATTTCAAACAAAAACACAAAATTTCATGAAGAAAAGCTTTTGTAACATTTTCATGAAGACACAAGGCTTGTTAAAACTATTACAACAGAGGCTGTTTCGATTAGCTTTATTACATTAAAGGAGATTATAAAAGGGCTCCTACATGAAAGGTTTAGTAAAATGTAATAACATAAGATTCAGCTTTTCAGCTTCTGTGCTATCTTGAGATGTGTACTTTGTGTATGCGTGTGAGTGTGTCTGTTGTTTATTAATTTGGAACTGCACAACAGTTTTCTATTTACTCAAAAGTGATCCCTTTTGAATATGAATATTGCGGCGTTCAGCTGTCTCTGCAGAAAGTGGTCTGCTTCACTTCATCAAAGCAGTGAGCCATAATTTAACACAACAAAATCAAGTCATTCACAGTCATGTGTCTTTCAGACAATGCAGTTGTCAGTCGAAAACTATATTGCACTTAAATGCTTCATTTCACTTTTTGAAAGCAGTTACGGGAATCATCATTTGGCTGAAACACTTACTTCCTTTATTGGACGTTGTGGATGGTAAGATATTTCCCATTACTATTTATGCTCTCCTGATGATAATAATACATTTCTTGATTGTGCCTAACTATTATCAGAATACAACACAAATCAATAATGTGTGATTTATGAATCAATTTAAACAGATTCAATATAAACTTACTCATGCAGTATTGCACAAACCAATAAAGAATCTCAGGAAAATGTTTTTTTTTTTGTTTTGTTAAATATGTGGGTAATTTATTTGGAACAGATACTAGCATGCAAAGTATGCACAGGAAATAAAAAAAACACCATATATCTCTATCTTTCAAACCAAAAATAATGAATGCTGCAGTCTGATATTTTTTAACTGATAAATGTATACTGTCTAATTACTGACATGAGTAAGAAAACGTCTGAATATATCATTGTTCATATAATTTGAACTATTTTGCCATATACAGTAGCAGCTTCTGTTCTTTCTTGTGAATTACTTTTTCCTGTAACCGCATTTGCTTTGCATGTAGTAACGAGGTTGCATAAGGCAGTCATTCCTCTTCCATGGTGTCACTGGCTGTAATGTGGTATGAGATAAAATTAAAGGAAATGTGAACTTAATACTGTCCTAAGGAAAGTGCCACTGAATAAACTATACTATCCATTTTGTTGCAGTATTTTAACACTACTGAAAATGCTGAACAATGTTATATCTCTTGTATTTTTTTCCTCTGTTCACCAGTAGAATCATCAAGATAATATGTTCACTATATTAAATGACAAAGTCACAACTATATTGGTTCATTGTATTTCTGTAATGCTTGTTAAATGTTTGGAGTGAAAAACTAATAATCTGATTATAAAGGCTAATTATATTTATCTGATGGGTGCTAAATTTCTGCAATGAAAAACTAATAATCTGATTAACAATTGTTGACACCTATGACACATTGGAGGGTACTGTTTTATTTATGCAGTTATTTCTTGCTTTTATTGACTGGGCTATTCTGACTGGGCTGTGGTATCACCTTTCCAGTGGAGGTCCAAGGAGAAAAGCTCCCATTACAAAATCATCAGTTTTATACAATAGGGAAACAGGAATAGATTAAAGTTTAAATATGTGCATACAATAACTTAAAGGTAGGTATACAAGAGAAACTAAAGTAAATAAAATATGGAGTCTTTACATATGAATACATCACAATCTAGCTTACACAGTAAACATATACAGGGGTCCGAATGGAGAGATGATAAAATCGGCAAACAGAGGTGAGTAGCATTGTTGGAAATGAATGCATGTCCATATCTTGGGGAGTACCTTCATGAGGTGGACCCTGTTTTTAGAAAATCTAACCAAGATGACACTGATATACATATAGAATGTATTTTATATAGCTTACATCATGGACAGAAGTAGGTTAAAAAACAAAAAAAGATAGCTGGGTGCACAAGTCCCAGGATAAAAAAGTGCCCAATCCTGTTAGGCACACTGGTACCAGGACTGGAAAAAAACTGACAGGGTAGAATCCTCGAGACATGTAAATATTCCCACAATAGGTTTAGGCCTGGCTCAGGGGGAGGATGCCCCCCTCTCCATTGTAGAAGGAAGTAGTAGTCCACAAAAATCAAAAAAACTGACAGGGCAAAAAAGTGCCATAAAGATGATAGAGTGGACTATTGAGGATAAGGAAGAGATTATGTATTGTTACTATTATGCAAAAAAAAAAACAGAATTTCCAGACACAAGATAAAAAGATTAAGAGAGAAATTAGAGGAAAGAAAAATACTAGCACAAGAAAAACCTGTCAAAAGCTTCAAATACAAATTGTTTTCATTAATACAGCAGATTAATGGAAAACATTATATAGACCAAGAAACATTGGATCATTTGGAAAAAGAAGTAACTGAGGAAGTGCAAAAATATAAAGAACAAACTCCAGAGATTTGTGAAAGGTGTAAAAAGGAAATATGGGCATGGGAAAGAAAGAGAGATTTGATATCATGCAATATTTATGCAAGGAGAAAGCCAACTTAATTAATACAAAAAAGCAGCTCCAGAGATTTTCAAAGAGAAATACTAGCAAAGGTACCCAGATATGAAAAATTTCACAACACAAAAAATAAGATCACGAAGAGGGAACACAGAAAAGAAAATTAGTAAAGCTGAAATAAAAAAAAATGGAAGCTGAAGTTATGGAATACCTGTGAAGTGCAGAATAAGTTATGTCACAGCATGAAGGAACAATAAGTCACCCAGTTAAGGAGAATCATGAGGAGCGGGAGATATCTGAAGAAGAAATATGGACATGTGAAAGAAAAAGAGATTTAATATGGTGCAATATTTATGCAAAGGAGAAAGAAAACCTAGTCAATACAAAAAAGCAGCACCAAAGATATTTTCAGAAAAATACAGACAAATGCATCCAGATATGGACAATTTTGTAATACAATTGGAGGGTACTGTTTTATTTATGCAGTTATTTCTTGCTTTTATTGACTGGGCTATTCTGACTGGGCTGTGGTATCACCTTTCCAGTGGAGGTCCAAGGAGAAAAGCTCCCATTACAAAATCATCAGTTTTATACAATAGGAAAACAGGAATAGATTAAAGTTTAAATATGTGCATACAATAACGTAAAGGTAAAAACCAGTAAAAAACAAACTTTGGAATAACAATAAGGAGTGCTCAGTAGCCAAAGTAGTCGGAATGCCTTAACGCAGTTTTATTGAAATACAAAATAAATAGCGTTTTCGCTACTGCATACATGTAGCTTCCTCAGAGGCTAAAAACACAGAAAAGGCGCCAACCAGTTTTTATACTATAGGCTGCCTAATTAAAATCAGCTGTTAATCGTGAAACATCACTTCCTTAAGGGTACCAAGTATTTTCTTAAACAAAGGATCCTAAAAATCTGTCTTAAAAATATTTTAAGCAATTACCAACAATGATATATCATGTCCTTATGTTAATGATAAGTCCTTAAAAATAAATACATTTATGATAAAATGACATATTTTATATAGCTCAAAATGTTATATTTGTGTGAAAATATTATAATACTTTCTTTAAAAAAATTTTCTTTAAAAAAATTAGTTTAACAAATTTAACAAATTGTATATGCACACACACACCAGGTTAAACATTCTGATCACAACCAATTCATGAGTGAATTCGTATTACAGTTCTAGTTAGTCAGCGTAAGTAAGCCTTATATTTTAGCACAGGGGCTATGTTACAGCTTTCGTTTAAACCTGGCATGTTAAAGGCATCCAACTTAAGCTGCCAGTGTAATTCCAAAATTTCTAATAGTAAGGAAGTAGGTCCTCCCCTAATGGATTTCTGTTTACAGTCAATGCCCATAAAGACAAAGCTGTGTCCATGGTTAGATTCCACATGTTTGGCAAGCGCATTCTCAGTTTTTTTGTTTCTGATAGCATATATGTGCTGGTATATGCGCTCTCTGAGTTTTCTGTCAGTCTTTCCGACATAAAATGCCGGACAGCATACACAGAGAGTGACATATATAACAGATTTTGTGTCACAGTTTATTTTATAGTTAATCCAAAATTTTCTTTGGCCTATACTAAAGGAACTACCCGATTTCACAACATGGCACCAATTGCAAGACCCGCAAGTGAAACACCCTTTTGTTTTTTGGAGACCCTGGTTTAATGCATTTGTTTGTAACAATTCTTTAATATTGCTACCTCTCCTAAATGTAACTCTTGGTCTATTGCCTAATTTCTCAACTAAGAAGGAATTGTTAGTGATAAAGTACCAATTCTTGGCAATAATATCTGATAATTCTTTAGAGTTCAAGTTGAAGACAGTGGAGAAAGACAGAGAAAAGTCACACCTAGGTTCCTCCATCACAGTACCAGGACTAAGTTCTGCTTCTGTCATTTCTGTTACAACACCTTGTTCACTTAGAGTTCTATTACAGTCACTAAGTATTAAAGGGCAAATAATTCCATTCCTTCTCTTAATGGAAATTTCTAGGGTTATTTCCTCTATCATTGAAGGTGGATAACCTCTGTCCAGGAAATATTCAGTAAGGGTGGTACATTCTTCCTCAAACTCTTTGAGTTCACTACACATTCTAACCGCCCTAACCAGTTGACCTTTGATGATTGCTTTTTTTAATTTGTATGGGTGGGCACTTGTGTAGTGTAAGAATGAATTGATGTAAGTATCCTTACGAAAGATAGATGAAATAAATCTATGATTCCTTATATCCTTTTTCAGTTTCACGTCTAAGTAGTCCATCTCACAGGTATCAAACTTAGAAGTAAACCTAAGGAATTCTGTTGTGCCATTAAAGTAATCTATCAAAAGACGTGCCTCATTTTCATTGCCCTTGAACAAAATGAAAATGTCGTCAAGGAATCTAGTGTAATAGCATATTCTGTCCTTCCATAGTGAGTGGTTCAGGACAAATTTCCTCTCCCAGTGTGCCATGAACAGGTTCGCCACTATGGCATTACATGGAGAGCCCATGGCAATGCCCTGTTTCTGAATATAATAGTCTTTACCAAAAACAAAAAAATTAGAGGATAGAACTATGTCTAAAAGTTCCGTAATGTTATTAATCTCCTCTTTTGGAGCCTTTAGTTCAGTCAGTAACAATTCCAACCACTCAATAGCCTCCAAATGTGGTATTGAAGTGTATAAGTCGACAACGTCGACTGTTAGGAAATTGTACTCACTGTCAAATTGGATGTTGTTGATACTTCCTAAAAAACTCCATGAGTCTTTACATATACTTGAAATGCATTTCAAGTATTTGTTTAACAAAAAGTCAATGTACTTGGCTGCTGGGTATGAAATAGAGGACCTTCCATCGACCAGAGCCCTCATCGGTGGGTCCCCAAGATTCTTATGAATCTTGGGTATACCAAACATGACGGGCGTCCTTGGTTGAGTAATGTTAATGTATTCATAAGTTTCATGGTCTATTCTTCCTTCGATGAATAGGTCCCTAAAATAACCCTTTGTCCTCTGTACACTCATATTCATTTCATTGAGGGATGAATGGTTATATGCAGGTGTATCCAAAATCGTGGACATTTTTTCATTGTACAACCCATATTCAAAGACAACAAGCCCCCCTCCTTTGTCTGGTTTCATAACCCTGACACAGGATTCTTTAAGTTGGTTAAGGGCCTGTAGCTGGTCTTTTGAGATGTTAAAAATACTTTTCGTAACCCCCTTTCTTTTATCTAAGTGTCTAATATCTAATTCACATGCATTTTCAAAGATACGTAGACCTACATGTAAAGGGGGATTAAAAATGCTCGGAAGTTTTAAAGCACCTCTATCTTCTTTAATAGTGTTGTTAAATAGGAGTTTTAAATTAAGCTTCCTCACAAAGCATTTAAGGTCGATAAGCACTTTAACTACATCAAAGTGTTTAGACGGAACAAAGTTGTACCCTAAAGAAAGCAGTTCTACCAATTCTGGTTCCAAAACAAGTGATGAAAAATTATAGATAGTGAAATCACCTTTCTTATTCTTCACAATATTGGGGTAGTTAGAAGTGTCTAAAGGAAATATTTGGGCATTTAGTTCTTCCACTTCTTGTTCTTTTTCCTCCCCTGCTCTTGGTTCGGGGCTTTCCCTAAAAAATGCTGATTATCATTTTTCAAATGAACAACATTTGTTGGTTGCGTCTCTTGCCCTCCTATTTTATTCTTATTCCTATTACTTCTTCTAACTACATTCCAGTTGTTCGTAGAATTTATAGGTTCCCCCTCTTCCAATTCTTCAATGTCCTCTCTTTGGTTCCTGTCATGCCCAGAGACCCGGCTGACTTCATGAGTAACAAAATTAGCTAATTTGGGATAGGCTGTATTGGAAGAATAAACTTGTCTGTCCCTGAACAGCTTTCTAGACTTTTGGTTTTTCAATTTTCCCATATAAGTGTCAATACTAGCAAAAATACATTCGTAGTCAAATTTGACTTTTTCAAAATGGGCATACATTCTGATTTCCTCATCAATATGACTAATTTCAGCACTCAAGATATCAATATGTGCTAAATAATATTTAACAATCAACTCTAAAAGGTCTAAACCTTGTTTTTGAAACAGGCCCTTTAAGTCAGTAAGAAAAGCGTTGTCCATGATAAGCCCTGAGGGTGTAAAGTTGTTCCTCAAACCCTTAGGAACCAAATTCTCAGAAATACACTGTTTAAAGTAAGCAACCTCCAATTGTAGCTTACGTATCTTTAAAGTTTTACTGTCAAGGATTTTTAACTTTCCAGAAATGTCAAAATTGTCCTCTTTAGAACGCACTGAAGCCTGCACCGGCGGTCCATCATATACAGGTTGCAAAAAAGAAAAAAAGTCACCTGTGTTGCTTATCCAGTCAGCGGCTGATGAAACGCCAATAAGTGCCTTTTCTTGTATCGGCCGGTTGATCAAACTCGAGTGCATATACAATTTGTTAAATTTGTTAAACTAATTTTTTTAAAGAAAATTTTTTTAAAGAAAGTATTATAATATTTTCACACAAATATAACATTTTGAGATATATAAAATATGTCATTTTATCATAAATGTATTTATTTTTAAGGACTTATCATTAACATAAGGACATGATATATCATTGTTGGTAATTGCTTAAAATATTTTAGACAGATTTTTAGGATCCTTTGTTTAAGAAAATACTTGGTACCCTTAAGGAAGTGATGTTTCACGATTAACAGCTGATTTTAATTAGGCAGCCTATAGTATAAAAACTGGTTGGCGCCTTTTCTGTGTTTTTAGCCTCTGAGGAAGCTACATGTATGCAGTAGCAGCTATTTATTTTGTATTTCAATAAAACTGCGTTAAGGCATTCCGACTACTTTGGCTACTGAGCACTCCTTATTGTTATTCCATAACTTAAAGGTAGGTATACAAGAGAAACTAAAGTAAATAAAATATGGAGTCTTTACATATGAATACATCACAATCTAGCTTACACAGTAAACATATACAGGGGTCCGAATAGAGAGATGATAAAATCGGCAAACAGAGGTGAGTAGCATTGTTGGAAATGAATGCATGTCCATATCTTGGGGAGTACCTTCATGAGGTGGACCCTGTTTTTAGAAAATCTAACCAAGATGACACTGATATACATATAGAATGTATTTTACATAGCTTACATCATGGACAGAAGTAGGTTAAAAAACAAAAAAAGATAGCTGGGTGCACAAGTCCCAGGATAAAAAAGTGCCCAATCCTGTTAGGCACACTGGTACAAGGACTGGAAAAAAACTGACAGGGTAGAATCCTCAAGACATGTAAATATTCCCACAATAGGTTTAGGCCTGGCTCAGGGGGAGGATGCCCCCCTCTCCATTGTAGAAGGAAGTAGTAGTCCACAAAAATCAAAAAAACTGACAGGGCAAAAAAGTGCCATAAAGATGATAGAGTGGACTATTGAGGATAAGGAAGAGATTATGTATTGTTACTATTATGCAAAAAAAAACAGAATTTCCAGACACAAGATAAAAAGATTAAGAGAGAAATTAGAGGAAAGAAAAATACTAGCACAAGAAAAACCCATCAAAAGCTTCAAATACAAATTATTTTCATTAATACAGCAGATTAATGGAAAACATTATATAGACCAAGAAACATTGGATCATTTGGAAAAAGAAGTGACTGAGGAAGTGCAAAAATATAAAGAACAAACTCCAGAGATTTGTGAAAGGTGTAAAAAGGAAATATGGACATGGGAAAGAAAGAGAGATTTGATATCATGCAATATTTATGCAAGGAGAAAGCCAACTTAATTAATACAAAAAAGCAGCTCCAGAGATATTCAAAGAGAAATACTAGCAAAGGTACCCAGATATGAAAAATTTCACAACACAAAAAATAAGATCACGAAGAGGGAACACAGAAAAGAAAATTAGTAAAGCTGAAATAAAAAAAAATGGAAGCTGAAGTTATGGAATACCTGTGAAGTGCAGAATAAGTTATGTCACAGCATGAAGGAACAATAAGTCACCCAGTTAAGGAGAATCATGAGGAGCGGGAGATATATGAAGAAGAAATATGTACATGTGAAAGAAAAAGAGATTTAATATGGTGCAATATTTATGCAAAGGAGAAAGAAAACCTAGTCAATACAAAAAAGCAGCACCAAAGATATTTTCAGAAAAATGAGAACTGCCCTCACTAAGGCAAAAAACACAGCATCCATGGGACCGGATGGTGTCCCCGGCTGTGTGCTTCATGAACTCAACGAGGAATTAAACCCACAGTTAGGACAGCTGTTTAATCTTAGCCTCACCTCAGGATACGTACCCAAGGAGTGGCGCACGGCGACTGTGGTCCCACTTCATAAGGGCGGTGCCTCCACAGACCCTGGAAATTACCGCCCCATTAGCTTGACAAGCCTTATCTGCAAAGCCATGGAGAGGATCATAATGGAACTCATAAATAAAGACATAGGGAACTTGCAGACTTTGGATCCAACCCAGTTTGGCTTTGTCAAAGGCAGATCCTGCCTCTTAAACTTGGTTGACTTTTTGAGACAGTCACCAAGGCCATTGATGAGCGAAAGGCAGTCCATACAGCCTACCTCGACCTGGCAAAGGCCTTCGACACAATACCTCACTCAGGTATCATCGAAAAACTCATCAGCTTGAATGTAAACCCATACATCACAAGATGGGTTGCAAACTGGCTAAGCGACAGAACCCACAGGGTCAGAGTTGCTGGAGCCATGTCAGACTCAAAGCCTGTCACAAGTGGTGTCCCACAGGGCTCAGTCCTGGGTCCACTCTTGTTCGGCATCTACTTTTCTGAAGTACAAGCAAACACAGGAGGGTTATGGCTGACAAAGTTTGCAGATGACTGCAAACTGGCGCCATAGTCGAAAACACATCTGACACAGATATCCTCCAGAAGGGCCTCACAGAAAGCGGATAACTGGTGCCAGAGCCATGGCCTGAAGTTAAGCGCCAAAAATGCATAGTCATACCCTTGGGAAAAACAAGGTTACTAGCTACCATATAGGTGACAATCCACTGAGCACAGAAAAGTCATCAGGGATCTGGGGACCCAAGTTGACAGTAGTCTTTCGTTTGACACTCATGTTGCTAAGGTAGTTAGGAAAACCTTCTATATCGCCCACCTGATCATGACGGGATTCACATCTAGTTCAAGGGAGGTCATCGTCCCCTGTACTCATCACTCATTAGACCTATGATTGAGTACAATGCCCGTTCGGAATGTATCTGACCAGACACCTGATGCAGCTTGAAAGGCCCCAAAAGTTCCTCACCAAAAGGATAAAGGGTCTCAAAATATGTCTTATGCTGCCCGACTGAAAGAACTCCAGCTTTATTCAGTCTCATACCGCTTGCTCAGAGGTGACCTGTGCCTGACATATAAGGCCATATCAAACCCAGATTTGATGAATATGCTTCACCTCAAAAATCTAGATCCCTCAGAACCACAAGGGCGGGAGACTTAAACCTTGACACGGTTATAAATAGAACGTGCTGGAGGGACAGATTCATCACCCAGAGACTCCCTATGCTGTGGAACAAAATCCCGGTACATGTGAGGCAGAGCACCTCGCTGGCCTTGTTCAAGAGGAATCTTGACCAATGGATGGGAGATCGCAGATATACCCCAGGGATTACTTCAGTGTCACTGCTTGACAGAGGCACAGAAAAATGATAGGCATAGTTTTTATTCAAACTAAAGGGGTGGCGAAAGTCACATAACTATGGGCTAGGCTTATAAATGCCCTTGAGCAGATAGCCTAGTATGAACCTATGAACCTATAAAAATACAGACAAATGCATCCAGATATGGAAAATTTTGTAATACAAACAATAAGAAAACAAAGAGTGGGGAGTAGAAAACAGGATTAGTAATGGAGAAGTTAAAGAAATAGAAACTGATTATATGGATTTAGTGCAGAGAATGTAACTGATAAAATCCCAGCATGATATAATAATGAATCCCCAAATTAATGTGAAACCAGTGGGATGGGAAGCATCTGATCAGTTGCTATATGAAGATATGTTGGATCCTTCAGGAGAAAACCAGTATAAAAGTTCAGATGGAGTTGCACCACAAGGGAAGGAACAAGAAGGAACAAGAAACTGTGGCAACTCTGACTCAGGCAATGTTGTGAAGTGATAGGCTAGTGAGTTCCCATATGAAACAGCAAAGGATGACAAAGGGTGAAGGATGAATTATGGCACAGGAAGATTTTCGGGAATATTCTGTAGAATGCCCACAAGGAACAGAGAACAAAAAATGCGCTCTTAGTTTAGACAAAAATGATCTAAGGGAAGACTTGCTTGATTTAATAGTGGTGGATAGACATATTAAGAGCAATGAAAGAAATAGACTATAGAAAGTCAATAAGATGTAACATGTTAGAAATTTGATACCAGTAATCAAGGATGCTCATAGAAATTCATGTGATATAACAGAAATAAATAGGATATATTACTGTGCAGCTAAATTAATAACAGATGCAGTCTTGCCACAAAAACACAGGGCAGTAAGGGAAAGGAAGGGGTGAAATCAAATGCCATTATGGAAGTATCAAACAGAGGAAATTATAAAGCAAATAATACAAGAAGTGTTGCTAGACAAGAACAGAAGAATGAACAAATCAACAAAAATACTCAGAAAGACAGACATAATAAAACCAATGCACAATATCAAAAGAGACCAAGATTTATTGTACACTACTGCAAATAATACACTAAAGATATCAGCACAGGCAGAAAACGTAGAAGCGATATAGATAAATATAAAGGAAAAGTAAAAAATAAGCACTCTATTGATGATGCAAAAAGGTTTTATACAGAATTGGGAAGTGAGGTAAAAGGAATAGAAACACCACCAAAAAAAGAAATATACACATTTTAGAGAATTATCTATGAATATCCTATGGAGCATAACAAAGATGCTGAATGAATAGAAGAAGCAAAAGAAATAATAAGAAGTTCAAATGTACAGGATATGAAATGGGATGAAGTAACAGCTAGAGAAATTGAAACAAAATTAAGAAAAACTCATAAATGGAAAACCCAAGGCCTAGATGCAGTATCTAACTTCTGGCTAAAAGTATTAACATCTTTACATGAAGATTTAGCCAAGTGTAAAAACTAGTTATATGCAAATGAACAGACGCTAGCCTGTTTTGTATAGAGGGGGGAGATGTTGTTAAAAATTTGAATGAGTTGAAAAGTAAATTTATTTTGAATTTTAGAACTTTACATCCCAGAACCCTCAATCTTGAGGTTAACTTGGGAAATTAACTTGGTGTTAATATGCTTTGTCATTTAATAGTGAAAAAATATTTATGAAAAAAAGTTTATGACAAATTATTTATTAAAATTATATTAATTTTATATGTACTTGCATATATGTTTTTATATAAATATTTTTGTAAAAGTATTTATATTTGTTTAATAATATTTAGATATGTTGATGTTATTGGGCACTTTAAAGATAATGTAAAAAGGTTAACTGGATTCAATTAGGCAGGGCTTCATCTATATATAAAGGAGCTGTTTTTGTGATTATGTATCCTTTGAAAGGGAAAGGCTGAGGTAATAGTGGTGGCTGTTGATTCAGTAAAGCTTTTTGAACCGGTACATCAAAGCTTCTGTCCTATTTTTGTTTTTCTTTTAACAACAGCAAAAACAATATTCCTCCTTAAGAGTGAACCCGAAAGATATCCTAACTCTATAGATCAATAACTTGTCTTCCAATGATCTATAAACTATACACTGCAATTGTTGCCGAGAACATTTACTGTCATTTAGAAGAAAACTCAATTCTGGCACTGGGACAAAAGAGTAACAAAAGAAAGCTGTTGTTAAATAAAGTCATAATGGAGAATAGTAAAAAGAATAAGAATTTAAACATGGCATGGATAGACTATAAAAAAACATTTGACAGCATCCCTCATTCATGATAAAAGAGTGCTTATAAATATATAAGATATACCCTGCATTGATCAATTGCATTATATTGGCAATGAAACAGTGGCAAACCACTTTGCAGCTGAATTATGATAAAGGACAAATTATTATCTCATGGATAAAAATTCAAAGGGGGGTACTCCAAGGTGACTCTTTGTCCCTGCTGCTCTTTTGTCTTGCCCTTAACTCATTAATCTGTCTTCTTAATAGATTAGGTGATGACTGGAGTTTGGCTGTGGGAAAACAACAAAGTGCAATAACTTCTCATCTTCTCTTTGTGGATGATTTCAAACTATGTAGTTTGGAAGATAAGGAATTGAAAGCACAACAGCAAGTAGTCAGAACCTTCTCAGATGATATAAAAATGTCATTTGGTGTTAATAAATGTGGAAAAGCAACCATTAAAACAGAAAAGCTACAACACCAAGAAAATTTCAGTCTTGGCCAGGAATGTGGTATGAAATAATTGAGCAAGAAGGAGTGCATACATATTTGGGAAATGATGAAGGATCAACAATAAAACCTGAACAAATGTGAATAAAACTTAGTAAGGAATATTTTAGAAGACCAAAGTTAATATTAAAAACATATTTGGCATCTAGGAACAAAGTCCAGTCTAAAAACCAATTTGCTCTTCCTGATCTAACTTAACATTTTGGGGTAATTGACTGTCCCCAAAAGGTATTGGATCAGTTGAACAGGAAAACAAGAAAAGTGTTATATGCTTATCAAATGATTTATAAAAATCAGTGTATACTAAGATTATATTCCCTGTTCTGAAGAAGTTATGGGAGTCCTTGAAATTGATTACATGTATAGATCTGCAATCGTAGGACTGCCTACGCATTTGCTGATGTCACAAGATCCAAACATAGAGAAAATTTTAAAACATGAAGAGAACAGTTTTTAGATGACTTCCCTGCTTAGTTTAGCAGAAGCATATCAGTGTCGAATGGGAATGGAAATCAAACCAGAAGTAGATAAAAATCAGGTAGCAACCGAATATGCCAAAAACAAAAGAAAGAATATAAGGTGAAGGATCAGATGAGAAGGCAAGAAATGTGGAAAATGCATAAGTATACTTGCAGGAACAGAAATCTCCTATAACAACCTCATATCAAACAGAATTTAAAGCAGGAATGGTTAAGCAGAGGTGAATTTAAACCAAAAGATTATAAAGGTTGATATTGGCGGCCCAGATTATTGGGGTATGAACATATTGGCTTACAAAATCTATTAAACATGTCAGAAAAACAGACAAATGTTGGTTTTGTAAAACAGTATTGGAAACAGTTGCACATGTCGTTGCTGGGTGTGATACACTAATGGCAGAAAGCCTGTACACTGAAAGGCATAACAATATGGCAAAACTGTTGCATTGGGATTGTGCAGACATTATAATATTAAAGTAGTTGAGAAGCACTGGAAACATGAGCCACAAAGTATTATAGAAAATGTTGAAGTTTATACCACATGGGATCACCCATTACCAACAATTCAAAGAATAGATGCAGGACAAAAAAGATATAGTTGTCCAGGAAAAGAAGACAAAAGTAGCATTGATCATTGAAATTGCTACACCCAGTGATTAAAGTGTCTTGCATACAGAGAGACTTAATTTCTTAAATACCAGCATCTGGAGGCAGAAACAAGGGCAATGTGGAAGAAGGATACCCAGACAGTTCCAAAAGTAGTAGGAGCAATGGGTCTCATTATTTAGGTATGCTACCAATACATTTAACTCTGTACTAATTGCAGAAGGAGTCAGTTCTGGCCACATTGTGAGTGCTGCAAAGAGCATGTTCAGTTAACAGCAAAGACTGAAACAATACAGATGTCATGAACTATAGTCATACTTTGACTTAGGAATGGGGTCCATTCCCATCATGGTATTAGTACTCTAAAAGTCGTGGAGAAATTAAAAAGTGAGATTTTAAAATATCAATTTACAATTTTACAGTTATAGGAGGGAAAAATGTGAGAGAGAGGAGTTGTGGGACATACGTTTAAAACGCAGTGAGATGGTGAAGAGGTGTTAGTGAAAGTCACAGCATAGTTGAGGAAACTGAGACTAGTGTGTATGTTTATTAGCTGATACAGAGAAAAAGAAAGTCATATAGAAGTTGTGGTAGATGCAAACAGTAATAAATATGTGTTGGGATAAAACTGGAGGGAGAATCTTGATGGTGATAAATAGAGACAGTAGAAGTAGCAGTAAGGGCAAAGAGATAGAATGCAATAGGAAATTTACATTGAGTGTGCTTTGTTGAGATGTCTAGCGATAATGTAATTGTATAAGGGCCAAGGTAGTCTAGTCTAGTCTAGTCTAGCCTATCACATCTATGCTATGTAGCAGTCTGAAATGAGCAATGTAATGAGAACAGTTTATTCAGCTTAAAAGATACACAGTCACTGTTTTTAAGGTTTTACTTATGTTCCTTTACTACTTAAATTATTAATAATGATTAAAATATAAATGGCATTATTTTTCTTGCTACTCTATTATTTATAGCAGATATATGCTAACTTGTGCAGCGCAGTGGTGCGGCGGTAGCATTGTTGCCTCATAGCAAGAGGGTCTTTGGTGTGATTCTCAGCTGGGGTGCCTTCTGTGCGGAGTCTGCATGTCCTCCCTGCATTCGTGTGGGTTTCTTCTGGGTGCTCCAGTTTCTTCCCACGTTTCAAAGACATGCACCTGGAGTGTTTCTCTCCGGGGCTCTGCTGAAAATTGGCTTTGTTCCAAGCCGGATTTTCCAAATGTTAAATAAAACAGTTCTTCTCGTTAGTATCACATTAATTTTCTTATTCCTTCTTAAAAGATTGAAATCACATATCACCAATGTCCATTTAAATATGTCAGTGTGTATTTTGCACAATGTAATCAGTTGTAAAAGGCTATCCTGCTGTGTCTTAAAAACATTTTGCAATGAGGTTATACCACTCAAAATATATACAGCTATTTTTATTTAGAGTGCAAACTGTCATAATTTAGAAAAAAATCCGAATATGCCAAGCCATAAACAATATTGTAGAAAAAAATATATATTTTAAATATTTAAAATATGTAGCCAATTTAAGGAAGTTGGTGACAGAGAGATGAAAGAGAGAAATGCAGAACATATAAATATGTCAGGATGAAATCATGTTATCAAAATAGTTATTTCATGCCTGGCTTCATGCTGCCGGAGCCCTTCCTGCATCCCAAGCAAACTGGATTGGATTTTCAGTCCAAGTACTGGAAGAAGCACATGGGGAGGAAGAGGAGTGAACAGATGAGGCCAGCTCAACTTTCCGTAGAGGGAAGCAGGGTCGGACATGCTTATTGAACCCATGACCAGGTTAGAGTTCTGAGTGAAGATTCGGTAAACTATATCCCATGCTTCCAATAGGTAAGTAGAGTTGCTTGCTGGCATACTTCTCTTGTGGAAGTGAGGGACCACCCAGTAACGTGAATCCCATGCAAGCCCCATCTTTCTGATATACTCTAGCATATGTGGGGAAGTGGGACATGAAGAAAGAAATGAGCCACCAATTATGGCTGGACCAATGAAGGACCCCATATGTTGGCTTTTGCAAAAGTAATTGGGAATGAATGGACCAGTATGGGGCATGGAAGAGTGGGTTACTGCTCCTATAAAAAAAAAAAACTTAAAATATTCACTCTTCCAAGTTTTGGGCACTTTTTTATCCTTTCAGCTCATTGGCTTCTATGAATTCAGCATTTCATAGATGAATCCATTTTAAATACACATCATGTCAAATGGAGGCAATTCTTTCCTATTTTATAACACATTTATATCTCCTGCAAATTTATATCATCTGCCAACAGTAAGTTTACAAATCCAAACTAGTTATGAGTTTTTCTCTGTGAAAAAGAGGCAGCGAATATTGTGGAAATGTAATAAAGGAGTGGGTGTGTAGGGTGATACACAACTGTCTCTTCATGCAAAAAAGACAAAAAGTACTACGGGCATATTCAAAAGACACTGGTCATTCATTATTGTATTGCAGTTACTATACCTCCTTAATTGTTCTATTCTTTTTGAAGTTGATAATAAAACTTGAAATTCCTATAAAAATACTTATACTATCATGATTTGATAATAAGCAGTAAAAGCAATTTCTGATTCAAATCATAATTTTTTCTACCTATTGTCTACTTTTAAATGCACACTAAAAAGGAAATGGTGCAGTTACAAAGGCATTTTTTATGACAGGGTCAGTAAAAAAAGTGTCTTTGTAACTG
This sequence comes from Protopterus annectens, assembly GCF_019279795.1. Classification (NCBI taxonomy): domain Eukaryota; kingdom Metazoa; phylum Chordata; order Ceratodontiformes; family Protopteridae; genus Protopterus; species Protopterus annectens. The sequence goes on from NC_056729.1 coordinate 889,532,608, forward strand.
CACCATGAGGTATCATATTTGCAACACTTAGTGGTGTATTATCCTATGCACACAGTTTGATTAAATTTGCATTCCTATCAGCTAATATTGTGACATGCATAGTAATCTGTTTGCAGTGATCAAATGGAAGCCTGCACTGCTGTTAGATACTGCTCCCGTCGGTGTCCTTAAGCAGTAAGTCACTGGCAGTCTTCCACTAACTGTGTAATCACTTGTGCTACCTGCAGGCTCGCTGTTTCATATTTTCTTTTCATCAACATCATTTCCACATTAGCATCAATAAAGAATTTAACAGAAATTCCTGGCAGGAAGATGCTGACATTCAGTCAGTAATGTTGTAATGCAAAATGATGACCTGGATTATTGTCTTCTTTCATTTAGAATTTGTCTAGCATGAATATTTTATGAGATAACTTGTTATTATTTGTTTCTTTAGAGAACATCATAAGCTCTGATGTTTTATCTTTGCTGGACATGCTGTCACAGCCATATCTGTCCACTGCAAAATAAATCTTCACGATAGTAATTAAACACAGCTATTTAAATGAGTGTCACATCTTCTAAATTTGCTAGTCAGAAGTCCGCATTTTCATGCTTAATTGACTTTCTCTGGAAGTTATCTGAAATATGCCATCCATGCATTTTAAACATGACAGTGACCATAGAAATAGAAAAAAGGTAGCTTTTAGTTTCCAACTAATTTCCAGCAGAAGGGCAGATTTTCATCCTCACACATTGAACAGTTCACTGTGCCTTGCTACGCTTATGACTAACTAAAATAAGAATACAAATGTCGTTGATTTGTTAGGCTGGTATCATGTCATTAAGTAACTTTATCCATGAGGTATTTGATGATGATTGATCAATTTATGTGAATTTGTTAACTGGGGCAGAGCCACACCTCTCAACTGTACAGATTTTCATAGAATGTCAAAACTCTTACCTAATATTTTGGTCTGTTCCTCATAAAATTTGTGTTTTTAGGCAAATCACTGGGATGATCTGAGGACTGAAGTCGCTAAATAATAACATACATTTGAGCTTCACACTTCAAATCCCTCATCACAGTGTATGTTAAAACAAACCTTGTTACTTTAGCAACTTTCTTAGTTTAAAAGAGCAATATTTAAAATTTGTCCCTATTTTCAGGTCTTTGCCCCCCACCATTTTATCAGGCTTTGTCCAGATTTTTTGCACTAAGAGGTCGAGAAGCATGGATAGATCAACTGAATTTTTAATTTATTCTCAGCCTGGGGACATGCAGAGAAAGCATTATTATTCCATGCAGATAAAAACAAAACATTTTTTATAATAATGACATGGCTAAACATGCAGTAGAAGTCATAAACAACGATTATGTACTAACATCAGTGACTTCATACTACACAGTTATGTACATATTTACAAATATGAATAGCAAAGATGACATCAGAGTGGGACTGAAAATGTGAGGTACAGGGGATTTGTGTTATGCTATCTCAGTGGTGCTGGAGGCCAGCATGAGCTTGGGAGAGGTTAAGTTAAAACACTGGCTTAAAAGTAATGGTAAATTAAGGAAGTAGAGTGATTTAGATTATGTGACCCAAATGAGAGTATTTATGATTTATTTGCTTTCTTAAGAAGATGAGCTTTTAATTGGATGTTGAATATAGCAATAACCCACGCCTGGGTGTGGGTAATGGTGGATTTACCCATGGTTGGTGTGGTTTGGTCACGAGGGCAAAGCCCGAGTGGCAAAACAAAGCAAACTGTGGGTAAATCCAGCATTACCCACACCCAGGCGTGGGTTATTCTTATTATACAATGACATTATTTAAGAAAAAAAATAATTACTTTTCTTAAATAATGGCATTGTATAATGCCTCCTTGCTGCCCTTCCGCAGCTGTCTGGTATTCTGCGGCAGTTCTGATGTACTGCACATGTGTATGCCTACGCAGTACATCAGAGCTGTGGGCAAAAGCAATGGAGAAAGCAAGATCTCCGTTGCTTTTTACTGTTTCGCTATGTTAAATGGGTTTAACATAGCGAGACAGCTTTAAAAAAAGCAACGGAGAATCTCTGTTGCTTATTTTAAAACTGTCTCGCTATGTTAAACCCATTTAACATAGCAAGACAGTTTTGAAAAAAAGCAAAGGAGAAAGCAAGATCTCTGTTGCTTTTTAAAACTGTTTTGTTATGGTAAATAGTTTAACATAGCGGGACAGCTTTAAAATAAGCAACGGAGATCTCCGTTGCTTATTTTAAAGCTGTCTCGCAATGTTAAACCCATTTAACATAGCAAGACAGGTTTAGAAAAAAAGCAACGGAGAAAGCAAGATCTCCGTTGCTTTTTAGACACTGTCTCGCTATGTTAAAGTCCTTTAACATAGCAAGACAGTGTTTTAAAAAAAGACTTATACTAATGGAAAAAGTCCGGGTGACCGGACCTTTTTCCACTAGTATAAGTCGATTTACAACGTGCACGCTGACCAATCAGCATGCACGTTTTGGAATATTAATTGGGGGTCATGGTATAATATAGAGTATTTACTGAAACTGCTATTTTAAGTCACTATATAAATGTTGTTACAACTCTCATTTTCAACTTGAACTGCAATGCTTTGTGTTTTAAATGTTTGTGTGACCTATAAAGCCTTTATTTTAAGCAGAGGGGTGTAATTTACTGGGGAGCTTGAGATGGTGGGAGCCCTTTGCAGTTAGATATTGCTGTTTCCCACCAAAATGAATAACAGAAGGGCTAGAATTCATAGACATGTTGTATCATACTTAGTGTGCACTTGCATACTTGCAATGAAATTGGCCACATGCAGGTCAGCACAGGCTGGTATCAACTCATAATCCAAAACCATTCTATACTGCAGAAAGCAGAAATGTACTGCAGAATACATATGCATATGACCACATAATGACATGCAAATGAAACACAGTAGGGAAATAAGATTTTGATGATATGCAAATATATATAAGGTGAACATTGTTACAATTCTAAGCTGTAAGTGAAGTAAATCGTGTAAGCATATGTACCTGATAAAATGTAGTAAAATATCGAGAGTTGCAGACAAAGACAGAATATTAAATGTAGCAGCACCATCATGCAACAACATTTATTAGCTAAATGCATTGTGGCTTGCTGATATTATGTACAAATTGACATCTGAACCAAGTAAATTGTATGTCCAGTGGGTTACACATCAAAGTTTCTTTGATCAGGGTATTATTGATTGCTTTAGAGTAGATCCCAACATTGTATGGGCCTTGCTTGATATATGGCACCTGCAGACACAAAATCTTTAGGAATGTTTTGCTTGCCCTTATCTGTGGGGATCAGGGTAAGCATATCTCCTTCTATTGCAGTTACAGTGAACTTTCTGAGTGTAACAGGTGACATGTTGAGTATTTTTTGAGCCTCTGTCTCCACATTCCCATATATGGTTTCTCAGAAAATCACAACAAAGGGCTAACACTATGTGTGCACCTTTAATAACATCAACAGTGCTTTTCACCATAGATTTAACAGGTGTAACAATAAAAGCCTAAGCTGATAAACAGTCATAGTGATCTGTGAACACGAAGGAGTTCCATTCTATGAACTGCCAAGTAGTAATAGATACATGATGGATCATAGCTAATGTGACCATGTAGAGGTAGATGTAGCTCAAACGAATCACATATATGACATACATGCTAGCTGTATCACCATTTTCTGCATAGTGAAATTCCACAGCGCCTTCTAGTTGCTAAGTGTGGGAACTGTGGCTAACATTAAGGTATACAGTTGTATATGTAGTGTGTCCAAAGTTATTAACCACTCAGATTTGGAAATACTGTTGTACAAAATGCTACATCTGCACTAGAGCCCTTGTTATGAGACCCGTACAGAAATGATAGAGTGTGGAGAAACACCAGTATAACTAACTATGCTCATGCAAAAAACAGCAGCATTGTAGACAAGGTGTACAGCCTGCTCAATGTGCACTTTTCATATGTTGGGAGGCACTCCAGTCAGAATAAGGTCAATCAGCAGCAACCGGCAGTTGCACCCCCATGAGTTACAGGAACAGTACATAGCAGCCCACGTGTAGCAGTGACATCTATTCCAGAACTAAGGCCTGTGATTAGCATACAGTGGCAGAACAATATCATGATGCATGCATTATCAATTTTAGGTTGTGCTGATCAATGCATGCATGGTCTAACCACACTGTGCAACAGCTATTCCCACGTATTCAACACAGTAGGGTGGGTAAAGTAGTTTGCAGCCACTATCACAAGTACACATGGCTATGAAAACAATGATTCATGGCTGTCCACACACAGTGGTTGTGACAGCATGCCACAGGAGGAAGAGCTAGGAATCTTGAGGTGATGGGTACATAATGTCATAAAATAATTTGTCTTTTGATTGGGTAGGTGGTGTCATACCTTCACCAGGGCCTGCAGCTACTGCACTCGCTTGTTCTCTTAAGAAAATGCATAGGGACCCACATTCATTAAATGCATAGAAACTGAAAGAATAGATTTGTTATAAATGCATCTGGCCAGTGGCTGTTTAAGTGTACCTTGGACCTTGAGTTGTTTTCAAAGGCTGCCTACCCCCTTGCATTCATTTTTTGACCATGCATAAATACATTTGTTCATTGATTCACCTTCCTGACTGTTTTAAGTTATATTTCTTGTTAAATACAGCAACACTTGTTAGTGTGTTTTAAATCTGAAGTTTTGAAAATTTTTCCAGTAAGTAGTGAAATAATGTATGAACCAGTAATGACTCAAGTACCCAGTTCAGAAAATGTCAACTATAAAAGGCCACTCAAACTGCTGTCATTATAATCCACCAATATCTTTACTCAACAATTTTGGCCACTTTATCGACTATGTACACGAGTGTCTGATTGTAATACAAATGGTCACAGTAAAGTATTCCAATTTGCTTTAGATGAATGCACACTAGACTTGCAAAGACAGACTAATGACTAACTTTAATCAACTCAGCAGGGTCTGTCACATTTATCCACACACATCCCTCAAATCCAGTGATTATAGTTGCATTGTGTATCAAAAATAATAATGTCCAATGTCACATAATCCAAATATGTTTCATACATACAGTAGCCAAAGAATTCCAGCATAATTCACACATGTGCACGCGCGCACACACACACACGCACACACACACACACACACACACACACACACACACACACACACACACACACACACACACACACACACAGTCATACTAGCCCTGAAAAGCCAGATAACACAGTTTAGAAATGACCAGATAATAAGAGCATAAGGTATTTCCTTTCACAGAAAACCCCCACCTTACCAGCATTTATAGACACTTTGTTGACTAGCAGTGTACAATCCTTACTATTACAAGGAAATAAATTGCATGTACTTTATTGATAGCTTTGGATGAACTACATGAAATTGTATACAAATCACTACCATCATTTGTATAATGGTTAAGGTATTTTACTCACTAATACAAGGTACAGGGTTTTATTCTCATTTCTGAAAGAGAAATTGGCTGGCCTTAAAATAGTCCACACATGCAGCTAACCTACTATTTACCTATAAACCTGTGGGGTTGGAGGTTGGCATAATGGTTAAGGTGTTGACCTCACAGACAAGACGTATGTGGATTGATTCTCACTAAGTGGAAATTGGTTAGGATTAAAATGGTCCAAAAGAGCAGATAGTCTTGTATTTACATATGAACCTATGAAAATCCAGCCATTTGCAGTACAGGTTAAACAGAAGGTATTTATGAGAGTATACAAAGTACAAACCACCTGATAATATAGACTAAGTAAAAATTCACAGTTTCTACAGAAGTAAAAACCATCTGAATATATTCCACATTAAAGAGAACTTTTACTAATGCAGAGACTGCTGCTGGCAACTAATTTTGCATTTCAGTGCTTCACCTTTAAATGCATTGTCTGCTCCCCTTCAAGAATAATTGCCTACCTTGCATTAATAATCGGTGTACTTGTGATATTGCCATAATTCTTTATGAACTAGATCAGTTATGCAGTAAGGAATGGGTGTCAAATGTCAGTAGGTTCATAGCTACTAGCCTGGAGACCTTTAAACAGCCTAGCTCAAATTCCCAATTTCTCTAAAGTACTGTCTGGTTAATTTGGTTGCTTAGTGTCACACAGTAGGTAAATTAACATAGAAAGATTAAAACCCTGGAGCCTTGTCTCAGGGTGCAGCTTATTAATAAGTCAAGGCTTTAGTCCACTGCACCAACTGCCAGAGTAACAGTGTTTTTAACAAAATGTAGAAATTCTTTACAGACTTATAAAGAAGACTGTACCATAGTAATATGTAGCAATGACTACATAATGAATGCTGAATATCAGGCAGTTCTGATCATCGCTCTAAAACAAAATGCAAGCTACATGACAAGTGTCAACTCTTTAACAGTTGCTGTAGGATGTAAAGAATGCACAACATGTTTAGACTACTAAAATTCAACATGTAGTCTATATTACATAAAAAGACATATTAATGAATTAATACATCTTTAGTGCAACAAATACAGCAAAATAATTAAAAGCAATATAAATGCTGCAGTTCATGAAATTAGTAATGTTTCAGTCATTAATGACAGCCAAGACTGCACTTCTCAGCACCTGGAATGTGCCCAGAATTGGCTCTTTCTGTAATTCATATGGGGTTACATGTATTGGTAGCATATCTAAATATGACTTAAATTCTTTTTTATTAGCCACATTATTCCTACTTCTATTAGAGTTATCTGGGTATCTTTATTCTACGGTACTCTCATTTCTGCCTCTAAATTCTGACTTTGTGTCTCTGTTCATAAGATACTGTAGTCATTGGGTGCAGCAGTTTCAATGATCAATGCTACTTTTGTCTTTTTTCCATGGATGACTATATCTGGTTTCCTGACATGAACTCTTGGCAATGGGCGCCCTCATGTAATCTAAACATAATGCCTTGTGGTTCATGTTTCCACAGAAATAATTGTATCATACTCAGAAACAAGATGTGTGACTGTTTCCAGATTTTTTTTTTTTTTACAGAAACTGCATTTATCTCAGTCTACTACCTTTTTCAATGGATTTTATAAACCACTACCCAGGACTGCCATAATTAACATTTCTTCTTTTGGTTTCAATTCACCTCTACTTAACCATTCTTATGTCAAATGTTGGCCAACATGGAGCTTTTTCCAGATCGTCATACTTGCCGATATACTTCCTCTTCATCCTTCTCCTTATATTCTTTCTTTTGTTTTTAGCACATTCAGTTGCTGTCTGTTTTTTGTCAGCTTTGGCTTTGATCTCCATCCATGCTTAATAACCAAAATGCTTTTGCTAAACTAAGCAAAGATCTCACCTTAGACATATTGTCATCATTTGTTTATTTGTCTTTGTTTGCTGGGGAAGTCCGACTGGGTAATATCCATTTACAGCGGAGGCCCAGGGAGAAAAGCTCCACTTGCTTACATTGCATTATACTAAGTTCCAGTTAAACACAAAGTAGTTACATTTGTATTTACATTTATATACAGACAGTACTTACATTTATACATTCTAAGATATTACAAAGGTGGAAGTTACTAAAGAGAAAGCCCACATACAAAATCATGTTATAAAACGTTCACTATGTTTGGAATCGATGAATTCAGCAGATGCAAGCTGTCCCACAATTGCAGATTCGTTCATGTAATCAGTTTTGAGGAGGCCAGTATCTCCTTCAGACAGACAAACATATAATCTTGATATATACTGATTTTTATATCTCATTTGATAAGCATTAAGCATATTTCTTGCTTGTGTCCAATCAATCCAATAATGTCTGTGGCCAGCAATCACCCAAAACTACAAGCTGAACAAGAAGAGCAAATTGTTTTACAGCTTGAACTTTATTCACAGATGTCAAGGCAGTTTACAATATCAGTTTTAGTCTTCTGAAGTATTTCTTATTGACCTTTATTTGATTTCTTTGTGTTAATCTATTCTCAGATATTTATACACTCCCTTCAGGTCAGACTCTCTTATACCACATCTCTGTATCAAGTTGACATTTTCTTTCTGTTGTAGCTTTACTGTTTTTAATGTTGCTTTTGCTCATTTATCAAGACCAAATGCCATTATTATATAATCTGACAAAGTTTTAACCATCTGTAGTTGTGCTTTCAATTCTTCATGTGAGGAACTGTACAGTTTTAAGTCATTCACAAAAAGAAAATAAGAAATCTTTAAACAAGGTTGTTTTCTAGGAGCCAAATTTTAACCATAGCCTAATCTGTCAAGTAAACAGCTTAATGGGTTAAGACACCTCCAGGTTAGTGACACTGCATGAGGCAGAGGAAACCATCCATGTGCAACTAACAGGAGGTAAAACTGCTTTTCAGTTTGTAGCATGCTACAGATCACCCACCTTGTCTCAGGACTCCCACTCGGGATTCCTGAGAACATTGCAGAATATGAAGGTCTCACCAAACACCATGATATTGGGGGATTTCGACTACCAAAACATTGATTGAGAAAACTACTCAAGTCCCAACTCTTTCACCCAATGGTTCCTGGAGTTTATAAACTCAGCCGCCATGGAACAACTGGTCACCACTCCCACAAGAGGGGACAACATATTGGACTTGATCATCACCAACATGGGGGCTCAATGTTCCACACCAGAGGTAAACCCCTCATTGGTAAGATCAGACCATAAACTAATCACAGTGGACATCCACATCCCGACCCCACCCCCAGCCATGGAAACCACTGTGAAAAATTTCTCAAAAGCAAACCACACTTCTCAAGACAGAGGTGGAATGTTTCAAAGCCCCAGGGCAAATGGAAAATGCTACCCAAACCCAGAATCCTTTACAAATGCACTCTATGAGCACCTACAGGAATGCATGGATCATGCCATCCCAAGTAAAACTAAAACTCACTCCTCCAAAAATAGGAGACCAGTCTGGTGGACCCCGGCCATAAATAAGCTATACAACAGAAGGAGAAAACTATTACATGATAAGGCAAGATCCCAAAAAGGAAGGCATCCCTGATCAGTACTAGCAAGAAACTTTGATCCCTCATAAAATCATCAAAGGCTATCTTTGAAAGAAAAATTGCTAAAGACTCTAAAGGTAATCACAAGGTGTTCTTTAGTTACATCAGGAATCTGGGTGGCAACTCTCAGTTCTGCTCTGAGCTGGTGCAAAATGGCACAAAATACACTGAACCCACTGACATTGCCAACATCCTGGCGGACAGGTTCAGTGCAAACTTTAACCCCCCTCCCCCCCAAAAGAGCCAGTGTCTATTCCAGAAGAATGCAGTCCCCCAGACATCACAGACACACAGGTGAAAGCAGCCCTCTCCAAGGTAAAAAATAAAGCATCAATGGGACTGGATGGTATCCCGGGCTGTGTCTTACACAAGCTACAATATGAACTAAACCCTCACATAAATTCACTGTTCCAACTCAGCCTTACCACAGGTTATATACCCAAAGAATGGCATACAGCAACAGTGATCTCGCTCCACAAAGGTGGCACCACAATGGATCCCGGGAACTATCACCCTATAAGCCTGACTAGTCTGGTCTGCAAGGCCATGAAGCGCATCATCATGGATCTCATAAACAAAGACATTGGGAACCTCCAAACACTGGACTCTACCCAATTCGGCTTTGTTAAAGGCAGATCCTGCCTCTTAAACCTAGTTGACTTCTTCAAAATAGTAACCAAAGCCATAGATGAGGGAAAGGTAGTCCACACAGCCTACCTCAACCTTGCAAAGGCCTTTGACACAATACCCCACTCTGGCATCATAAATAAGCTTACCAGATTAAATATTAACCCATATGTCACAAGATTGGTTGCAAACTGGCTCAGGGATAGAACTCACATGGTCAGAGTCGCGGGTGCCATGTCTGACTCTAAACCGGTTACAAGTGGCATCCCACAGGGCTCAGTCCTAGGACCCCTCTTGTTCGGTATATACTTCTCTGAGTTTCAGGCAAACACATGAGGACTATGGCTTACCAAGTTCGCAGCTGATTGCAAACTGGGAGCCGTAATCGACTCACCAGCTGACACAAGCATCCTCCAGAAGGGCCTTACGGAGACAGATACCTGGTGTCAGAACCATGGCCTCAAGCTAAATGCCAAAAAGTGCATAGTCATCCCCTTTGGGAAAAACAAAGTGCCCACAAACTACCACATAGGAGGTAATCCACTAAGTACGTAAGAAGTAATTAGGGATCTGGGGACCCAAGTAGACAGTAACCTCTCCTTTGACAATCACATTGCCAAAGTGGTTAGAAAAACCTTCTATATAGCTCACCTAATCACAAAAGGGTTCACATCTAGATCAAGAGAGGTCATTGTGCCCCTCTACTCATTGCTCATCAGGCCCATATTTGAGTACAATGCCCCATTTGGGATGTACCTTACCCAACACCTGCACCAGCTGGAGAGACCTCAAAAATACCTCACCAAGAGGATCATGGGCCTCAAACAGATGCCCTATACAGCTCGACTAAAGAAACTCAAGCTCTACTCAGTTGCTTACCACCTACTCAGAGGCGATCTCTGCCTGACGTACAAGGCAATGTCTAACCCGGAATTGTTGGACATGCTCCACCTCAAGAAAACCAAATCCATTAGAGCTACATGCTCCAGGGATTTAAACCTTAAAACTACAATAAATAGGACATGCTGGAGAGATAGATTCATATCCCAAAGGCTTCCCTCGCTGTGGAATAGAATCCCAGTCCATGTTAGGCAGAGCCCCTTGCTGACCCTCTTCAAGAGAAATCTTGATGAGTGGATGGGAAATCATAAATTTACTCCCAGGATCACTTCTATGGCCCTGCTGGACAGAGGCTCAGGAATCTAGTATAAAAGGGAGGTGAAAGCCATCACATTATGGCTAGGCTTATAAATGCCCTAGGGCCGGTAGCCTAGTACTTACTTATGAACCTATGAACCTATAAGAACAAGACAATGCAGTAGCAGTGAAAAAAACTTACCCTGGAATATCCCCCTTTGAGTTTTTATCCCAGGGATAATAATATGCCCTTTGTCATGGCTCAGTAACAAAGTGGCTTATTTGATGGTCACTGTGATGTAAATGGATCAATACTGGGTGCATCTTATACATAAGTAATTATTCACTTATCCATAAATGTGGAATACTGTCATTTTTTAACTCTATCCATGCCATGTTTAGATTCTTCTCCTTTTTACAAGTCACAGTTATGGCTTTATTTAGCAACAAATTGTCGTCTGTTCCATATCATTTCCTTTTGTTACTGTTTTGTTCTATTGACATAATTATTTTTTTCTTAATAATTATAAGCATTGCATCAATTCCAGTATATATTTTGTACATTGTCAGAAGACAAGTTATTGGTCTACAGCTCTTAGGATGGCTTGCAGGTTCACTCTTAAGGATGAGTATCACTTATCCTATTGTTAACCAGGTTGGTGTCTGTTCAGGATGAGCATACAAGTAATTCTTACTCAGTGCTAAATATCTGTGTCAGGATGTAAATGCTATTACCCAGAAGTTAGGTGTTGCATTAGGACCAGGGAGATTTCCAGTTAGGAGTTTTCTTAGTTTTGTCTCTGTTTCACTGACCATTGCTTCATCCCATTTCATATCCTCTACATTTGAGCTCCTTACTCTTTCTTTTACTTTTTTTTTATTTATTTATCATCTTTGTCATGTTCATTGAGGTCTTCATAAATTCTTTTCTAAAATGTGCCTATCTCTTCTTTTGTTGTCATTGTTGTTGTTTCTATTCCTTTTGCTTAGTTTCCAGTTCTCTGTATAAACAAATTGGGTCATCATTGAATTGATTATTGCTTATTTTGTACTTTTCATTTGTATTTGCTTATCTTGTAAGTTTTTCTGTCTGTGCTGATATTTTTAGTTTGTTACTGGCAACAGTATATAACATATCTTGGTCTGTTTTGATACTGAGCATTATTTTTACCACCCTTTTGTATATTCTTCTAACAGCAGTACATATTGTCTTAATGGTTTTATAGTTTTTCCATGCTGCCATTGTGGCATTTATTTGTTTCATCCTTTGATTTGTTAATCTTAATTCTTGTGGTAGCACTTTATGTATTATTAGTTTGTGCAATTTTATATTTGATTTATTATTGTTAAGCCACATTTATTTATCTTAATAGTCCTAATTACTGTGTTCATCTGTTTTGGGTCTTATTTACTTTCCGTAAATTATTTCTTTCCTATATCTTAATATGTAAATCCATCTGAATTAAATCAAGTGAGTCTTCCCTTAAATCATTTTCTTCTACAGTGAGAGAATCTTCTTTGCTCTCTCTTTCCTGAGATTAATCTACAGAAAGTTCCACAAATTTATCTTGTGGCATATTCTCTTCAGATGCACCCTGCTTCATCTGCTGTGCCTTCATATGAGAACCCTTTGGCCCATCACTCTGCAACATTACCTGTGTCAGAGTTATACAAGTTTCTGTTCCTTTCATTGCTTTGTAACTTCAACTGGACCTAACCTACAGAAGGCTCTAGACCATCATTTGCAAATCTTCCTCGTATGCTTCCTACTCAACCTATAGCTCCTTAATCTGGAAACGTGAATTTCCACCATGGTGCGACATTGCTTGTCTTGGATTATCCACACTAAATCCTGCAGTTCGGTGAAAATCCACAACTTCAGTTTTGATTTGTTTATCTTCTACCTTATTAATCCTCTTTTCTATATTTACTCTCTTTTTTAATATTTTGTATTTGTATTTTGAAATGTTCCAAATCAGGGTGCCTTTGCCTGTATTTCCTTCAAGTATCTTTGGAGCTCTTTTTTTCCTTGTATTGATTAGTTTGGCTTTCTCTTTTGCATAAATATGGCAGAATAACAGATCTCTTTTTCTTTCCCTTGTCCATGTTTCTTTTTTATACCTTTCAGAAATATCTGGGTTTTGTTCTTTATACTTTTGCATTTCCTCTGTCCCTTCTTTTTCCAGGTGGCCCAAAGTTCCTTCATCTATATCATGTTTTTCAAACATCTGTTGTATTAATGAAAATGGTGAACTGCACACCCTGCCAGGTACGGTCAGCAGCTGTCCAACAAACTCCTGTATAGGGCAGCTACATGGTAGAACTGTGTGCATGCATACACACACACACACACACACACACACACACACACACACACACACCATCAACACAGCTAGGGAAACCCCATACCTACACACACCACATCTGCACAGCCCAATTAATAATGAAACCCCCTAACATATACACATGATGTCAACCAAACAGCTCAGCCTAGGTCTCTGGCAAATCCACAACACACCCTGTGCATATGATGATACCTGTGCCACATCCCTGTCATCCATAACATCATTGCAGGGACAGGCTAATATGGTTCTGATGCACAGGGTGAATGTACTAAGGTGTACCAATGTAATGCTTTGTAACATGTTTTCAGCACTAAAGTTTAATGCTTACATGTCAGGATGTGTAGCTGTCCAGCCATGATGCATTATAGCTGTTATTAACACTGACTGATTGTGGTCTCCATAATGTATTCCATTTGTGTTGTAGGTGCCAGCAAGATGTTGGTCTGCTGTTGTTTCCTACAAGGGATATGGCACTGTGGTGACACCATAACTGTGCAATATCCTGGGTACAGCTGAACACAAGTCACAGGTCTGTATAACAGTTACTGCATGTGCCACATGCCTGATAAGTCTGAGGGGTGTATACAGGAGCGTGCATGGTGGCTGATGTCAGCAGCCCTTCTACAGTGGACAATGTTAAGTGTACTGGGTGGTACACATCACATGTTTGTGTATAACACACACACACACACACACACACACACACACACACACACACACACACACACACACACACACACAGGCAATACACAGAGAATACTGTACACATGGATGCATGCACTTTTTCAGGGAACCCATTTTAGCCTATGCAATTCCACCAAGACAAAATAAGCACATCACATTGGGAAATAACCAGTCTGCTAGTTTAATGCCATTGACAGTGGTACTGGCAGGGTATATGTCCCCTTCCCCAATGTAGTGTAATCCTTGACTTGGTAAACATAGGTGTGCTGGTGTGGGTGACACAACCCTACTCTTTGGAGGGTGTGGGGTGGTGTAGAACCACAGACAGTGTGATTAACAACAACTTAACCTGTTAACATAAACTGTACAGTATCACAGCCGACTAAGTGGCAGGATACACACAATTAACGCAATGATGGTGGCTGTGTCCACAAGATACACATCCAGCTATATATACCAACCCCAGTATCGCTGTACAGCAATACAGTGGGGAAGAGGGAATTTGCACATCTACTACTAGTTCTGATGGAATGAATTTACACAAGATGATACCTTTGAAATGTTAGCATTTGCCAGTCAGTTCTCAGACAGATGACCTCCTCGGACATGTATTATCCACAAATTGAAGTAGATCCCTTCACATACACATACACTCTTAATTGGCAACACTGAGAGTAGGACCCCTACCTAGGTACTTATTGCTACTAATGTGTGTGGCCTTAATTCCACACACCACACAGCTTTTAGGATGAGGTCTGCCCCAGGTTACTTGTTAAGTGAAGAACATCACCAGACCTTTAACAGTATGGTAATGGGAGATGTTCTGGTTGCTTATGAACAATACGTAGTGTGACATACTGTCATATACACACTGACAAACACATAACAGTCATAGACACATCTGAGAGACCTGTGTTTTTCAGTGCTCTCTACCTTGTCAGTGAGTCCATTCTGTTACAGATAAGTTGTACACAGCATATGCATCATTGGGCTAGATAATGTAATCAGTTACCTGTATGGTTGATGGTGACAGTGGTCCCCATACAGTGGACATTGGAACATGTACTGGGGGTACCATGGTGTAAAGACAGTATATCCAGCACCCACACCCCACATTGGATATTTACTCACCGAAACCCATGATGATACTCTGACATATCCACAATCACACATTGACCTGGACTGCGCTACAACTTCTTGTCTATCTCAAGAGTGCTACTACAGGGATATGCATCCATTGCACATGCCACAGGGGTAATAGAGTGATAGTTTGTCATGGCACTCCTACAGCCACAACATCACTATCCCTTATACTGTATGGCAAGGTATATTGTATTAGGAGACTGTGACCTCAGAATGCTGTATCCTACAAATATACACACTTGCATGCATACACACACTTGTCAGGACACACAGGGTAAGCTGTGCATATCTACCCATTTCTACAACAGTGTTGTGCTGGTACTGCAAGCTCCAGTTAGCCCATAGGGTGAAGAGTGTAACAAGTACATGTAATGTCCATTACAGCAGCATACATATCTAACTATGGCAATGGGAGGTGTAGTGGGTGAGAAGCCCTCAGGGTATTACCAACTACAAATTTACAAACACACAGGCACTGTTATTCTCAATAATGCACATTGAAACATTTGTCAGTACTGAGGTCCATTGGTGCAGGTGATCCTAAGTGTGTACCAGGATATTGTCCATGGAGAGATGAGAAGAGTACAGGTTGTGGGTACAGTGGTAACATGCCAATTGCCATTTGGCAGCAGGCCATCTATCAACTGATACCATGTGAGTGATCCTCAGGGTGAGAGTTAAATGCAACATCCACTCATCTGGTTGCCCCTTGCAGAGGGCCAGTGAGGTGCTCCAATTGACATGTATGCAACATATATTACATAACACAGTCAGTTTCTGTCTTGGAGACCTGTACCCAAGAATGTTCTGTTGACTGTGGTAGTGTAATTAACATACCCATAGCATGTGGTGCATACAGGGTGGGGTTTCCTAGTTGTGGGGTTCATAACAAAGCTGGGCAGACATGTCAGTGTCAGTCAAGCATAGATTGCCTGTAAGCAGCCAAGATGGATACCTGACATCTGCACATCTGTACAGAGGACAGACAGACATTAGCTAGCCAGCTGGTTACGCATTAGGATAAATGTTTTGACAGATAGATGTCTGACACTGATAGGTATACCATTACTACATGACAACATCCCTCAATTACATGTCTTATACATATAGTAGTCTACAGTTACTATCCACATGTCAGATCAACATCCAGTAGCGAATACTTAATGACACACAGCTCACACACCAAGAACATGGTAGTCAGGACTCAGAGTCCATCTTTGCATGCAGGGGTGTTTGGTTCCAGTACTACAATCTGCCATCTACTCCTACTTGGGAAAGCACTGTTAACAGTAGTACCGTAATGATACACTACATGCCAGTGTGACTGCATATAACCCATGTATGAAACATATTCAAATGGAAAAGAGTGTTGTAAAGCCAGATATACTCAGGTGTCCCAGACAGGAGACACACACCCCTTGCTACCGTAATGACAACACATAGATGCATGTTATGTACATGGAATTGAATAAACTTATTAAAAATGTCATTACAGTGCTAGTTTATCAGACTGGAATGTGAACACTGGTTTCCAGGGCTGAGCTATGTTTAGCAGGTGTAAGCATCATTTAAATGTAAATGCTAAGCACATTTCCACACCGGTAAGCGAAGCCTACATGGTGTAAGCACTTTTTCATTTAACCATACGTTACCACCACTTACCATTGCGCAGACCCGCACAAACCCACTAAAGCTGCACAAAACTGCCTTAACCACTCTGTATCCAACAGTCCTTGTTCTGCCTAGCAAGAAAATAAACAGTCCTTACAGGTCTTGAACACAGGATGCTGTATATTACAGTCAGAGCAGTTAACCACTAAGCCATCACAGCTATGAAGACAGATGTGTTTTTTTCCAATGTATATGTCAGTACACATACTGAATACTAGTGAACAACTGCTTTGACTTCTACAATTGTGTAGTACTTGTTAGTGAAAATATTATTGTGTCAGTATGTTGTTATACCTATATAAACACATATCAGATAAATATGGTGGGATACATCTGGGAAGGTAAATACAACACTCATGTTTACATATAAGGATATGGATATATATATATATATATATATATATATATATATATATATATATATATATATGTACAAATATCACTCTGTCATTGTCCATGTTGGTGTGAATGACCTGAGACATACCCACCATGACTACAGGAAAAGAGACATGGAAGAGCTCTCCAATCTAGTAGACAAGGCAGGTATGACCCTAGCTCTGAGTAGCATCCTGCCATCGCCCAGAATGATACCACAGTACAAGGACAAAATGATTGACTTCAACAATTGGCTAAGCTTCTGGTGTCATTCTAAAGCGATCTAGTATCTGTCTGCCTGGGACGACATGGTCGACAGACCACAATGCTTTGCCAGAGATGGCCTGCACCTGGCACTCCTGGGGTTCCAGATACTGGCTAAGGCTCTTGCTGCCCTTATAGTGCCTTTTTAGGCAAGGTTCAAATGACAAATTCACCACCATAACAGGAACAGGCAAGCAAAAACTGAGGGTAATGCTACTCAATCCTAGAAGTCTAAATCTCAAAATGCACTCCCTCGAGGCACTCCTTAAAATGGAGAACATCGATATCTGTGCCGTGACTGAGACCTGGTTCAAGGCTGCAGAGGGCACCCCTGCATTACCAGGCTATAACTCATTCCACACTTTTCGGCCACCTAACCTGGACCAGAACAGCAAAGGTGGCGGTGTGTCCATATTCATTAAGGATATCCACACCTCCAGGCTAGTTGCTCAGCATAATGCATCTGAGGTTATTCAAGTGCAACTTACTCTGGGCAAAACTGCAATCCAAATTGTAGTTTGCTACAGATCCCCCACCATGTCCCAGGATTCCCACTCCTCTTTTCTTGATATACTGGAAAAATATTAGGGTTTAACCAAACACCCTAGTAATGGGTGATTTCAACTATCCCACCATTAACTGGGAAAACTCCTCATGTACCAACTCCTTCACTCAACGCTTTCT
>NC_056729.1:889555597-889568097 GCF_019279795.1 Protopterus annectens
CCACAGTGTATGTTGTAAGAGGTATATCCAACTACCCTCTGTGATGCTGTTTGTCAAACACCCACATGAACTCGTACTCACAATGAAGGAAAAGGGAAAACACCCACATGAAGTGCTTAGTTATAAGAGTGTGTTTCCATGCAATTGGCTATAGAAATGATACCAAAGATGTTCCACATGCAGTTAGCAAGTGTGGGACTGCAATTCATGCACAGGCCATAAGCTGATCATGACCATCACTTACAAAACTCAAGCTGCTGCCTAAGCAAAGCAGGTGTACTTTTCTACATCCACCAGAGAGGGAGTGAGAGAGAGACAGAGACAAAGTAAGAAAGGAAGGGAGTAGGATGGTAAGAGCCAAGTATGTTTGTGTATATTCCATGGGTGGAGAGTGGTATCTGGGCATTATGATTGCTGCCTATATTGTGTACTAATCCAAACTGTCACATGGTAATTGCACATGGCTGTACACATTTATGGCTGATGATTGTCAACAACAATCTCTACAATGTTTGAAAAATGTTGGTCTTGTAATGTTGACAATGGAACATGTAGCTCCTCAGTATAATGATGCAGCAAAACCCACAATACAATGGACCCTGTTATTACACAATCACCCCAACCCCCACATAGGGCACTGCTATCACACACACACACACATACTTACCAGTACTGAGTTTTAAACTCCTACCTGGCTATGTATTGCTATTATATTGCTATGCAGTTATTGCATGTGCCATGGAGCTTACATGTTGGAGAGTTATCCAAAGGTATCTTTGAAGGTGAGTGACATCTGCAACAGTGATAAAGGAGGGATAAGCAAAGTGTAGCACATGTGACTGTTCACAAAAATAGGTGTCAAGGAAGATACCCACACTATCTTAGGGAATCACACACATTATCACAGTTGGCAGGATCAGGATTAGAACTCCTACCTAGCTAGTTTTCTATACTACAATATTACACAGTTATCACACATGCCACAGAGGTTATCAGACTGATATATGGCCAAAGGGTTATTTCAAGGTGACTGACATCAGCAGTCATGCTACAGTAGGGCAATGGGAGGTGTAGTGAGTGTAAATGGCTTCAAAATCATTAATCTCCAAACACACACACACACACACATGTACACACACACACACACACACACACACACACACACACACACACACACACACACACACACACGCACACCCTTGCCAGTACTGAGATGCACGGGTTCATTGATTCACAGGTGTGTAGTAGCTGACTGTGCCTGAAGGGTGCACAAGGTTAGGCAAAGGGAATTCCTTGGCATCAGGCCAAATGGCAATGGTCTCCAGTGTACCTCAGGGGTGTAGTCCCTGTATTGGCCCACACAGGCATGTATTGTATTCACCATCTACTCATCTGGGTTACTATTATGGGTGGCCAGTGCTGTGCAATGCTTGCCATGTATGTGATCTATATTCCCTAACATGGACAGTGTCTGGGTTGTGTGCATGTCCCACATGCATGTTCTGTGATGTGTGGAGGTGTACTTGAGGTCTCTGGGGCATGTTGTGTGGAGAGATTGTTATCATCTGATGTGGCATTCCTGACCTCATTTGGTGAGATCTGGCTATGGAACTGAGGTTGTGCTTGCACCTACACTGACAGCATGATACAGGTATTCATTGGAGTTAGTGGCATCTGTCCCTACAGGGTATGTGTACAAGGCATGGTATTCCCTTTGTGGGTTACATTTGCAGACTCTACAGTTGTTACTGGCGTCCATTGGGGAGCATAGCAAAGGACCACTGTAAGCATTTGTTTGCCTATTGTAGGGATGAAACAGAGTACCGTGTCCTTTTACTTGCTGGATAACACAAACTCAGTCAGGAGATGTTACACATCACAGTACATTCTGATGTCAGTGGCAATGTTGTGGTCAACAGGCATGTAGTCCACTGCAATCACACTGTGGTTACTATCTGTGGGCAATATGCAGGGAACTACAAATATAGTGGTTGTTGCCTAGCCAAGTGTGTTTGTGTATGAGACATGGGTGGAGAGTGTTCTCTGAATAATACAAGGGTTCGCCTATATTGTTCACCAATCCATAATGTCACATGTAGGGCTATGGATTGTCTACACCAGCCTCTCTGCTGTTTTACATCTGTTGTCCTTGTAAGGTGGACACTGACATATAGTAGGTCCTCAATATAATAATTTAGCAAAACCCACCCCCCAATGTATCCTGTCATTACACGACAGCAACCTCCACACAGGATACTGATGACTGACACACTTGCCAGTACTGAGATTCAGACCCCCTACCTAGCTCTGTATTGCTACTACAGTGTACCGCATTTATCGCATGTGCCATGGAGCTTATTGGACAGATGCTGTCCCAAGGTACTTCTAAGGAGAGGAACATCACCAGCACTTGTAAATACTGGCATTGGGTGATGTAGTGGGTGAGAGATCCCAAAAATATTTTAACCCTAATCACTCATTTACATTTGCCAGAGGTGAGGTTCAAACCTCTATATAACAAACTTTACGGACCATTATGTTATACATTTACCACACACACCACTGAGCTGATATGGTTTAAGCTTCACAACAGATACTTGTAAGGTGGATGATATCTGCAGGACTACTAAAGTCATACTCTGAGATGTGTACTGGCTGTAAATGGGGCCAAAAATTTGAGGTACATGCACAAACACTTTTTACAGATGAGATTCAAACCCATAGCTGCATAGTTACTGCTGCTACATTTTTCCACATTTATGGCACACACCACAGAGCCTACAGGGCTAGCCTTTCTCCAAAGGTGTATTTCAAGGTAGATGACATCAGCAGGCTTGCTAAAGTTGGGCAATGTGAGGTGTAGTGACTGTGAATGGCCTCAAAAGCATTACTCTCTACACACACACACACACACACACACACACACACACACACACACACACACACACACACACACAGAGTTTCACAGTTTCCATGTCCGGGATTAGAACTTTCACATAACTAGTACATCACACAACAGCATTACGCAGTTATTGCACATGTCATGGAGCTTACAGGGGTAAGTCTTGTCCAAGGAGGTATTTCAAGATGACTGACATCAGGAAGCTTGCTAAAGTAGGGCAATGGGAGGTGTAGTGACTGTGAATGGCCTCAGAAGCATTACTCTCTACACACAGACACACACACAGACACACACACACACACACACACACACACACACACACACACACACACACACACACACACACACACACACACACACACACACACACACACACAGTTTCACAGTTGCCATGTCTGGGATTAGAACTCCTGCATAACTAGTAAATCACACAATAGCATTACACAGTTATTGCATGTGCCATGGAGCTTATAGGGCTGAACTTTGTCCAAGGAGGTATTTCACGGTGACTGGCATCAGCAGGCTTGCTAAAGTAGGGCAATGGGAGGTGTAGTGACTGTGAATGGCCTCATAAGCATTACTCTCTACACACATGCACACACAGAGTTTCACAGTTGCCATGTCTGGGATTAAAACTCCGACTTGACTAGTACATCACACTATAGCATTATGCAGCTTTTGAACACGCCATAGAGCTTACAGGCTGAATCTTGTCCAAGGAGGTATTTCGAGGTGACTGACATCATCAGGCTTGCTAAAGTAGGGCAATGGGAGGTGTAGTGACTGTGAATGGCCTCAAAAGCATTACTTTCTAGACACATGCACACAGATTTTCACAGTCGCCATGTTTGGGATTAGAACTCCTACCTAAGTAGTATGCTACACTACAGCATTATGCAGTCATCACATGCACCACAGAGCTTACAAGGATGAGCCTTGTCCAAGGAGGTATTTCAAGGTGACTGACATCAGCAGGCTTGCTAAAGTAGGGCAATGGGAGGTGTAGTGACTGTGAATGGCTTCAAAAGGATTACTCTCTACACACACACACACACACACACACACACACACACACACACACACACACACACACACACACACACATACAAACACACAGTTTCACAGTTGCCATGCCTGGAATTAGAACTCCTAATTAACTAGTAAGTTGCACTATAGCATTACACATTTATCACACATGCCACAGAGCTTATAGGGCTAGTCCTTGTCCAAAGGTGTATTTCAAGGTGAATGACATCAGCAGGCTTGCTAAAGTAGGGCAATGGGAGGTGTAGTGTCTGTGAATGGCCTCAAAGTCATTGATCCCTACACACACACACACACACACACACACACACACACACACACACACACACACACACACACACACACTCACAGTTGCTATGTCTGGAATTAGAACTCCTATCTAATTAGTCTGCCATAATGTAGCATTACACAGTTAATGCACATGCCACAGAGGTTAGAGAGATGATCTTTTTCCAAAGGGGTATTTCAAGGTGACTGACATCAGCAGGCTAGCTAAACTAGGAGTGCAGTGTGTGTGAATGGGCAATAAACCATTCCTCTGGAAACACACACACAACATTCAGTCACACGCAACTTTACATTTGACAGGACTGGGTATATGACTGTTAGATGAATAATGACTTGTACTGTAATGTTACACAGTTATCACAAGCACTACAGACAGTATAGTGCTGAGGGCTACTAGAAGCAAATGTCTGCAGTGATAGACATTGGCACATCATATGATATTGGCCAATTGGATGTGTGGTGGGTGGGACAGGCCTCATGATGGGAAGCTCTTTATCACTGTCTGTCTCTTTTCCCCACATCTGTTTGTGTATTTCTATCCAATGTGTGTGCGATGTCGTATGTGTGCTCAGAAATCTGCGACTGACATATATGTATAGTCTCCTGTTGTTGTCAGACATGGCCTTCACTTCTAAGTGTGGGTGCATGCTCAGTATGACCCTTCTGTATTTTGTTTTCAGACATGGGCTTTGTTTCTCTAAGTGTGGGTGCATGCCCAGTATGACTTTTTGTATTGAATGTGTGAATCCATTACAGGTAGGTTGTACTCCAGTGCAGGCATTTGTGTTCTACACCTACAGCTAGCAACCTGTTTTTGCAGGATATCTGTAGATAGGTTGACAATATGGAGTCACAATGGTCAAAAGATAGTGGGATACTGTACCTAATTGCGTCTGTGCTGCTTGTGCTACATGGTTTTGGTGTTAGCAGAGATATTCAGACATATGTACTGTTGTACACTGTGATGTATTATGTCATCAACTACTGACAGATATACTTATTTGCTCACAGTAATTTCCTGGGGAATACAAGATGAATGAAGCTGTGTCCAGTATTGTGGTCTGTAGCCTACATATTCTTGCACACTCATGCCATTCTGGAGGGGGATCTACAGACACTTGCTGATGGGTCTGTGTAAATGGTCCAGCACCTTGGTACTGAGGATCCCCTGCTTGTACATCTATCAACATGACAGGATGGCCATATCCTATTGTGGCCATACCTATCAGCTGTACAGATTCATACAGGTTACGCAGAGGCAGGGCTCATATATCTGGTCAGTTCCTCTTCACATTGTGGTTTACAAGTAGGTTTGTAGCCACCCATTACTGGGTTTGCAGGCAGGGATTGTATGGACACACATCAGAGTTTCAGACTTCACACACTCCATGGCGTCCATGCTTCTACACCCCCCCCATTATTCTGCCCTCTTCCTAACATTATGCAAGCAATAACTGATAAGTATCTCTATAGTTATCCCTTCATCCCAGTGGTATTTAGGAGTTGGTCCACAGTTCATGCAGTAGAACATGGTGGGCATGCTATTGGGATTTGTTGACATGGCCTTGCATTTGTGTTCTGTGGACTGTGTTATGTTGTTATTTGGGACTCCATGAGATAACATACATTGGCAGTATGGGTGAGGCACATGCCTTTGACAAAGGACTGTAGGAGATTTTGTAGTGATGCAGGCCATCTGTAGCAGGCCACTGCATTCTGTCACTCCTA
This sequence comes from Protopterus annectens, assembly GCF_019279795.1. NCBI lineage: Eukaryota > Metazoa > Chordata > Ceratodontiformes > Protopteridae > Protopterus > Protopterus annectens. The sequence goes on from NC_056729.1 coordinate 889,561,560, forward strand.
CAGTCCCAGACTGCAAGCCACTGGATTCTCCTGGGGTGACAGGGTAGGTGTGCAAGGTGTTAATGGCAATAGTCTTTGTCCTTATTAATCCGTTGTTGCTACTTACAGCTAGGGACACACCTGCATGAGACACCTCTTCAGCATGCTGCATTCTGTGCGTATTCCCATACAGAAGTGGGGTCATACTGTACTCATTCCTAACAGCAGGGATATGACCTGTGATGAACCTGTGGCTGATGGTGTGGTGAGATGATTGCATGTGTGCTATGGAAGCTTCTTGCAGCTGACACAGATATACTTGGGACATTCTCCTTATGCTGGCTTATGCGGGGACATCAGCAGTTTCTCAGTACTTCAAAACCATGCCTTTTGTGGTCTGCCAGTGATTGGCCAGACTACATCAGTATTCCATACTACACAGACAGCTAATGTGCTGCTAACCTGTATGTACAATTCCAAAGGTGTGTGCATTTGACAGCTACATTTTATATACTCTGTCTAGGGTACTTCCACCTGTGTGCTCTGTGTATGTCTGGGCCCACATTCATGGCATGTCCATCTTTCAGATTGTGACAGATATTACATCTGAACAATGACTATGGGTCACTGCTGGATTGGGTCTTGCTGGGATACATTGTGTTTGGCACTGCAGTTGTCAGAACATGGCCCTGTTATCAACAGTACTGGTCATAGGCCACTGGGATACAACCCTCCATGCCTACATGCAGACCACTTCCAGATGATATTGAACACACAACAACCTAACACATGGACCCCTGGATATTGTACACATGCAACAATCTATCCTGCTAATTTGGCCAGCTCAGGAAATCTATGCTTCACTGTTACTAAACCCACATGTACATGTTACTACATTTCTACGTAGAACTGGCGGGGGGGACACCTGACAACTGTAAACATTTGCTATGATTGTACTGGTATTTCAGGTACTCTATTGGCTTCCATCTCATTCTGTATTCTGACCTATCATGCAGACTAGAGGCATATCAGTGGAGTACAGATCTTAGGTTTTTATTGACCTACATTTCAGTTTCAGACTTCTTACCCTTCAGAACTAACATCCAACTGCCTGACCTGTTATAGTCTGTCTGTGTAGTTCTGGAGGGGGGCTGTTCTTCGTTGCCATCAGTTGGAGGCCTTAGCACAGCCTTTCTTTGTGGTCATCTACACCTGTCCTGCTGGCTGAGACTGTTGTTGGGTATGTAATCCTCACTGACATGCATATGTGTGTCCTATGGACACACATTTGGCCCACCACATGTCCTGCAGTGAGATTTTTTTACCTTGTTTAGTACTGCCTACTGTATTGATACCAGTATTTGTTATGTTTTTCATGCTGCCCATATAGATGTCTACTATTTGCTGCCATCCCATTCGGCTACCTGATTCCTTTGCATACTCACATCCATACCATAGATACAAGTAGCAGAACATACTACTCCATTCAGCAATTGATAGGGTGAGTGACTTACCTTGTTGCTGTGCCAGTATTGAGGATGGTGCTGGAGGACTGACTATGTCGGATGCACATAGTACACTCCCTATACATGGTAAAGCACAGGTAGTGTTGTATTTGGCATCCCTTTTACTGTAATGTGTGAGTCAGAAAGAGGTGTCATTTCCTGGATTCCTACCTTGTCAGTGTATGTGCTATGAGTTGCCTTTTTGCCAAAGCCTGTGCATACTGGGCACACCTCCTTCTGCCTACAGAGGAAGGTTCAGGTTGTTCCTCCTCTGAGTCAGTCTGTGCCTGTGCTGGCCTTGGCAATGGTGGCCCTGCCCCATGCTGTTCTTGTTGCAGCTGTTTCCACAGGATCATATTGTGTAGCATGGCACATACAATGAAAATTTGGGTACATGTAGCTGGAGAGTACTGCAAGGCTCCACCAGATATGCCCAGGCACCGGAACCATGACTTGAGCATCCCAGACAGATGCTCTATTATGATTCTGGTTTGTGTGTGTGCCTCATTGTGGAGTTCTTGTTCAGGTGTGTGCGCATTTCTGATGGGTGTCATCAGCCACGGCTCCAGTGGTTAACCAGCATCCCTCACTAGGTGGCCATATGGGATGTCCCCACTGGCAAATCTCTGGTACAGCTGCTTCATATGCGAGATGTGGGAGTCATGATACCTTCCAGGGCTGCCAGCACACACATTCATTATAATGCCCTGGGCATTGCACACAACCGGCAGCTGATGGAGGGGAAGCCCTTGCGGTTTATGTAGACCCTAACCCGCTTGTCGGGTGATGCTTTGATGTGTATGTGCATGCAGTCTATAGCACCCACTACCTCAGAGTATTCTGCTATTTGGTGGAAGAGACACATATTGCTGCTCAACGTCTCATGGGTGTTGTGGAAATATATGTCCTCACAGGCGTGTGCTAACATGGCATCCAGGAACTGGTGGAGTAGCCTGGATGCTGATGCCTGTAAGAACCCCATGATATCCCCAGTTGGCCTTTGGAAGGTACCAGTGGCTAGTATTCTTAAGCCTACATGTACCTTGGTATCCACTGGGATGGGTTCCCTTCTGTGGGTTCTGTGTGTGAGGCATGGCTATAATGCTCCACCTATAATGCTCCACTATCTCCAGCTCATGTAGCCCCTGGTAGGTTACCCTGGGTCTGTACACACTTCTCCTTCTCCTCACTGTGGATTGGCCATCAGCATTCCCATCCTAACCACCCTTAGCCTCTTCCACATATTGATTTATGAGAGCAACAGCAGTCCCTATCATTTTGTTGGTTTTATTAGGTAAAATTTCCCTGTTTGTGTACGCTGGTGGTGTAGAGTTTGTGGGAAAAACCTGAGTGAAAGGTGTTTACATAGTTTATAGTAGTGTGCTGGGCTGGGCTGCTGCCTGTGTAATTGACTAATTCTGATACATTTCACCTGCCAGCTATGCTAGTTCTCCTTGATTACCTTCCTACTGCTGTTTTCCCTTCCCATTGCCTTCCTGTTTAAGCCCTGAGGTACATTGTGCATACCCAGTGCTCAGATGTGAACAGAGCTGCTATTTCCTGGTGTTATTTTTTTTTTTGGTTTAAAAACCCAGTGTGTGGCACTCACACCTGTTTAGGCAATGTAAATACTGCTAGGCAGCTTCAGACAACCCCCTTCCGTAGCTGTGCTTAGCTAAGGGCAAACACAGGCCACTGTACTCCAATAAGCTTACAGCAGTCATGACACTCCCCTTCTTGAGGTCATCTAGCTCTTTAGCTTAGACCATGGTGTTATTGCACCTACACGATTCAGTGCACGCTAACACTGAGGTTAAATCTGTGATTCAATATCATTCCCCTCATTTGCATAGAACTGACTGCTAATGCATGGTTACAAAACTGACAGTCAGGCTTCCCCTTAGCAACCACTATTCCATGGTCTTGTTGAGTTATGCATTCCATTGACTATTATGGCAAAATGATGATTTTGGTTTGAAAGCTTATTTCCAGCTTTTTTTCTTATTTTCTGGCCGATCCCATTTGCACACTGCTGTCCTATGCTTAAACAGCAGAAATTGGCCAAAAAAAAGTTATTTTTTATCATTTCGAAACTATTTTTCATGCCTATGGCCATATATTTGGCCACTGACATGCCTAACCCTTATAATACATGCTTTTTTATGAGCTGTCATGCCTCCGTTTTGTAGCTTACAGAAATGTATTCAGCTACTGGCTGAATACATTTCTGCAGTCTACACTATTCCTGCACAGGTTGGAGCAAGACAAAAGTGCTTACTTTATGTTTCTGGGATAATTAAACCTGCTTCTTGTGGAACTTTATTGCTGCCAGTGGCCTTTATTTTTATCGATGCAGGAATAGTGCAGGAGCGCTTGTGCATGTCCAGGGAGCTCATTCCTGTATAGTACTTCGGTCATATTGCCTGCAGCAGTTCTTGCACTATTCCTGCACACCATGCAGAGCTTGCTGAATCCTGGGGAATGTCTTCCTTTTTCATAAAGAATGCTAATTACAAGTAAAAAGGACAGCTATGGGCACTAATTTTGCCCCAGTGTACGCTGACCTCTTTATGGGCTATATTGAACATATTTTGATTTATAATAAAACCAACCCATTTAAAGAAGATTTAATGATGTGGAGACATTTCCTAGATGATTGTTGGGCAATATGGTCTGGATCATTAACTAAGTGAAAAGATTTTGTTGATTATTTGAACTTGAATGAGTTTGGTATTTCATTTGTGGGTAGAACTGAACTTTCCACTATTGATTTCTTAGATGTCCATGTCACCAAGGCAGTTGATGGAACTATGGTGACTGGATTATATAGGAAACCTTTCAGTAGGAATGCTCTACTTGAAGCAGACAATTGTCATGCTAAACACACAGTGATAAATATACCCAAGGCCCAGTTGCAAAGACTGAGATGAATATGCAGTGATGAATCAGATTACAAGATGGAGGTTGAAAAAAATGGGTGATAGATTTGTCCAAAGGGGTTATAGTAAAGCCAAAATAAAAAAAAGGAGAAAGAACAAGCTCTTAGGTTAAAAAAGGAGTTTATACAAAATGTGACTGGTTCAACAAAATCACTGGATGAACAGTTTTCTCCTAAGCTGGTTACAACCTTTGGTACAAATACATTTAGGATCAAAAACATAATAGATAATCATTACATGGACATCCATATTCTGTTCCCACCCCTAGCCAAGGAAACCACGGAGAAGAACTTCTCAAAAGGAAACTTCACACTTCTTAAAACTGAGGTGGAATCCTTCAAAGCCCCCGGGCCAGTGGAAAATACGACCCAAAATGCAGAATCCTTTACAAAAGCATTCTATGGACACCTACAGGAATGCATGGAGCATGCTATTCCAAATAAAACCAAGACTCACTCCTCCAAAGGCAGGAGACCTGTCTGGTGGACCCTGGCCATAAATAAGCTATACAACAGAAGGAGAAAGCTACTACATGATAGAGCAAAATCCCAAAAAGGGAAGGCATCTCTGATCAGTACTAGCAAGAAACTACGATCCCTCATAAAATCATCTAAGGCCAGCTTCAATAGAAAAATTGCACAAGATACTAAAGATAATCACAAGGTCTTATTTAGTTATGTCAGAAACCTGGGAGGCAACTCCCAGATATGCTCTGAGTTAGTGCAAAATGACAAAAAATACACTGAACCCACAGACATTGCCAACATCCTGGCAGAAAGGTTCAGGGAAAACTTCTTCCCCCCTTCCCCCCCAAAAGAGCAAATGTCTATCCCAACAGAGTGTAGCCTTCCTGAGATCACAGGTGCACAGGTGAGAGCTGCCCTCTCCAAAGCAAAAAACACAGCATCGATGGGACCAGACGGTGTCCCGGGCTGCGTCTTACATGAGCTCCAAAAAGAACTAAACCCTCATATAAAGTCACTGTTCAATCTCAGCCTTACTACAGGATATGTACCCAAGGAATGGTGTACAGCAACAGTGGTCCCACTCCACAAAGGTGGTGCCACAACAGACCCCAGAAACTATCGCCCTATAAGCCTGACTAGCCTGGTCTGCAAAGCTATGGAGCGTATCATCATGGAAATCATAAACAAAGACATTGGGAACCTCCAGATACTGGATCCTACCCAATTCGGCTTTGTTAAGGGCAGATCTTGCCTCTTGAACCTGGTCGACTTCTTTGAAACAGTTACCAAAGCCATAGATGAAGGGAAGGTAGTCCACACAGCCTACCTGGACCTCACAAAAGCCTTCGACACAATACCCCACTTGAGCATCATAAATAAGCTCACCAGCTTAAATATCAACCCCTATTTCACAAGATGGGTTGCAAACTGGCTCAGGGATAGAACCCACATGGTCAGAATAGCAGGTACCATGTCAGACTCTAAACCAGTTACAAGTGGCATCCCACAAGGTTCAGTCCTGGGACCTCTCTTGTTCGGTATATATTTCTCCGAGGTACAGGCTAACATGGGTGGACTATGGCTGACCAAGTTCGCAGATGACTGGAAACTGGGTGCCGCAATTGACTCTCTGGCAGACACAAGCATCCTCCAAAAGGGTCTCACAGAGATGGATAACTGGTGCCAGAGCCATGGCCTAAAGCTAAATGTCAAAAAGTGCATAGTTATCCCCTTTAGAAAAAACAAAGTGCCCACAAATTACCACATAGTTGGTAATCCATTAAGTACGGAAGAAGTAATTAGGGACTTGGGGACCCAAGTAGATAGCAATCTCTCCTTTGACAATCACATTGCCAAAGTGGTTAGAAAGACCTTCTATAAAGCCCACCTTATCACGAAAGGGTTCACATCTAGATTGAGAGGTCATTGTGCCTTTCTACTCATCACTTAGGCCCATAATTGAATACAATGCCCCATTTGGGATGTACCTTACCCGACACCTGCAGCAACTGGAAAGACCCCAAAAGTACCTCACCAAGAGGATCAAGGGGCTCAAACAGAAGCCCTATGCAGTTCGGCTAAAGAAACTCCAGCTCTACTCAGTTGCATACTGCCTACTCAGAGGCGATCTGTGTCTGACGTATAAAGC
>NC_056729.1:889573097-889615597 GCF_019279795.1 Protopterus annectens
GAATGAATGCAATGGAGTATTTGATAAGGCATTGCTTCATTTCTCAAAGTTATCTAGCACCTTAGATTCCCTGGTTAAAGAGAGCAGCTTGGTCTGATGCTGGTGGTCTGTTTTACAGAATTTCTGTTACAGCCTTATGTCACAGCTGCAGTACTATCTAGCTAAATCTCATGCCCACTGATTTTTTGAACTCATTTCCACTGGGTGCTTGTTCTGCTGAATATTAACATTGCCTCCTTAATTTGCTTGTTGCTCAGAGGCAATATATAACTTCAACTTACTTGATATGATGCAATTTACCTGTCAACAGACTCTGTATAAGTAATTTAGCTGTATATTCTGCTGCATTGCAAAACACATATTGTCAAAAAGCACTCACTTATGGAACTCTGCGTTTGTTTATGCATATCTGCAGAACATGCTACTTCTCCACTGTTATTATCTCATCAAAATGAAACCTTTGGCTTGATGTATTTTGCCACTGTCATTCACAGTGTGCATGGTGGGATAATAAAAATGTGTGCATATACTGCAGTAAAGCAGTATTTTCTTCCACTAGAAGCACAAAAATGATTATATGATGAAATTTTGCAATTCCTTAAAGAAAATTAGTTAAGGAAACATGCACATCTAAAGATAAAATGAAGGTGTTTCACAAAGTTCAGAGTGCTGCACATGGATGTCTGATATAAATCATTCATATCACCATGGGCTGCCATTCTATCAGTCAAGCACCATGAATATTGGGACTGTGGGATACTGGGCTTCAACCATACCCGTTCAATTACTAGTAAGGGATCCCAAAACAGCTTGTAATGAGACATCCTCATGCACCTAGGAACTACAGCATCAAACAAACTGAGGTGGCTCAGCATTCACCCTTCATCTAACATTTAACCTAGGGCAACTATAGAAAGAAATGCATTGCCTAATATCAGACATATGAAAAGTACATTACCAGCATTATTTTGTGTGTGCATGGAGTCAAACATTACATGCAACATATACAGTACCAAATAATATGTAACAAAAAAACTTTCCAGGAATAAATCTGACACAATGAGAGGCATGTTGCTGTCAAAGAGCTTTCATTACAATAATCTTATTTACAATCATTTACAAAAGTTAAATCATGCAATTGATCACCTCAAATTATCCTCTAGATGCCTAGAGACAAATCATGTATGAAACTCATACCCAGTGTTTTTGTATAAATGTTGGATGCACTGATAAGTGTACCTGTAACTTAGCTTTTTTTTTAAATATTGTTGTTTGCTCCTTTTCAGTGTCATGTATTATTTATATGGGATTTCATTTACTTGGCTTTTGCTTCTTATCATGATTTATCAAGATTTACCCATGAATCTAATGTTGTATATAAACTTCAAGTGGTGTCACAGGTCACAGGTATCAGGTAGTGTTGATGTGCGAAGCATAACCTATCCTGTGTTTTAGGTGTATTGTGTAGAGAAGAATGTCAAATGTAATAATTGCATATCATTAGGATTTTAAAAAGTACTCCTTTGTGCCTTAATGCTTTGCATGCAACACCACATTGTATGTCAGATATTGTACAGGTACCATTTAAAAGTTTTGTATTATTGTTTTTATTACTAAATCCAGAGCTGTGCAGACTGGTTTAAATTAGACAGTTTACTACCCTTAACTTTCTGCTAATTGATAACCAATTTATTGTTCAATATATGTAATATTTCTTTAAATATTAACTTTAAATTAAAGATTGGCAGACCCAAGTAGTTACTGGCCCTTCTCCCTTGTCACATTCAAATCTATATTGGTGAATAATAATCGTGTGTTTTAGAAGCCTTTTATGGTTTAAATATTCTGAAGTGGGTAATTCTGTTATTATTGGTTAGTAAATGTTTCTTTTTTCTTTAATTTCATGCTGGAAAATGTTCAAAGCTGCTCAGATTTCAAGTAAACTCATTACAATTTGCTTTATCAAACTGTAAATATAATTTAAAACTATCAGCTAAGTATGTATTTAATAGAATTATGAACATGAATCTAAAAGATCATGTGCATATTTATTCATGGTCCTAAAAAAATACATATGCAGAGTGAGGGGAGTATAGATTGAAACAGCCTTGGACCCAGGGAATACTTAATCCAGCATTGGACTTAATATCTCATCAAGATAGGAAGGAAGAGGTAGCTTGGCCCCATTTCACAGCTTGGGACCTGTTTGAAAGGTAACTGGAGAACCAAGAAAGAGTTGTTTGGCAGAGGTTGAGATTAGATAGGTGGTTTAGAAGGTGGGAATGAGAGATGGTGTCAAAGGCTTTGGATAAGTCAAGAAGAAGAGAGGAGACTATGTTACCAGAGTCACGTGCTGAGTTGACAGAGTGCAAGAAGGAAAGAAGGGTGGTGGTTGTACTATGTCCAGGGCGGAAGCCGTGTTGAGTAGGAGAGAGAAGTTGGTGTTTGGTAAGGAATGGCAAGAGCTGCAGGTGGATACATTTTTCAAGAATTTTGGATAAAGAAGAGAGGATGGCTATGGGATGGAAGTTGGAGACAGAGCAATTTATGCCACCCTTGTGGAGAGGCAGAATGAAGGCAGAGCGCCATAGTTTGGGTACGTAGCCTTCGAGTAAAGACCTATTAATTAGGATGCTGACGGGAATGGCAATAGCGTCAGAAGAAGTTTTAAGGATGGAGGATGGAATGCTGTCAGGGGCATAAGAACAAGGCTTTAGTTTTTGGAGAAGTTTCTTTATTAGGTTGGTGGATACAGATTTGAGTTCGAAAGAGGGGGCAAGGGATATGGGGACTGAAGTTTGAGCAGGGAGGGGGGGGAGTTATTGTTGGTGAAAGTCTTGGTTAGATCAGCGATAGAAGAGGTGAAAAATGAATTGAAAAGGGAGGCTATTTCAAGGTCAGATTTGCTGGTATCAGGAGAGGGGCTGTTTTTAGTACCTGGTCTAAGGAGGGAATTAATAGAGTTCCAGAATTGTTTAGGATTTCTTGGATGGTTCTCTTGAAGTTTGATATAGTAAGACGTTTTATCTTTAATGACTTGATTTTTGACTAGGTTTCTTAACTGTTTATATTTAAGGAAAATTTGTGGATCCTTATGTTTAAGGTGGGCTTTCCAGGTTTTATCTCTTTGAAGCATTAATATTTTAGTTTCATTAGTGAGCCAGGGGGAGTTCTTTGTTTTGACTCTTTTAGTTCTAATAGGATCTTGAGAGTTGAGGATAGTTAAGAATGTGGAATTGAAGTAGTCAATGGCGTTGTCTAATGGTAGTATTTTTAGGGGGTTCCAGTTTGTTAGCTTAAGAGAGTAAGAGAAGGAAGTAGGGTTAAAGTTAAATAGGTTGCGAGTATGAAAGTAGTGGTGAGAGTGGGGGGATGAGGGAGTAGCTCGAATGGCAAAGGCAGGGAAATGGTCTCCTAGTGGGTCAGGAGAGACTCCTGATTTTATAACTTTGGATGAGATACTAGGAACCAGTCGAGTATTGTGCCAGGGGGGTTGGTTTTGTTGGGTCGAGTAATGGAATTAGCAAGTTGAGTGTATTTGAATAGGTTGATGGCTATTGTGGGATTGGTGTTATTGATTTTTCCCCAGTCAATATTTACATCACCCAGAATGACGGTTTCTAGGTTAATATTGGAGGAGGTCCAGGAGAGGAGGTCTTCTAGAGTATTGGTATTGTTACCAGGGGGAATATAAAGGCAGATGACGCAGATGCTTTTATGATTATTAATTTTTAGTAAACCAATAACAATTTCAGAGTTGGTGAAAGAGGGTATTGGGTTAGGGTAGGGTGTAATGGACAGGAGGTTGGAATAAAGTAGAGCTACACCACCACCTCTTTTATTTGGTCGGTCAGACCGGAGACAATGAAATCCTGGAGGAAGGTATTCTGAGTCAGTAATATGAGGTTTTAGCCATGTTTCAGTGATAGCAGCAATATCAAGAGAGTTGTGACTAAGCCAGCCATGGAAGAGCGTTACTTTATTTTTTAAGCTTTGGGCGTTAATAGTGATGAATTTGAGGTTTTTGTTAGAGGGTTTGTTGTTGGTGTGTGGGAGATTAGTGGGAGAGATATTAGGGCCTTGGTTTGGGTGAATGTTGCCTGATAAATAAAGGTAAGGGAGATGGGGGTAGTTTTTTTTTGGATTTGTATTTTGTTGGAGGAGGGTGATAAGGATTTGGTTTAAGGTCGCAGTTATAATTTATGGTTGGGAAATGTTTTAATTTTGATAGAAGGATAGGGTGGGAGGGAAATAAGGATACAGAGATATTATCGTAAGTAAGGAGGTTCTGGGGAGTAGGAGGAGGAGAGAGTATATGGAAATTAGTATAGTTGGATATTTGGTATAGGAATAATAGAAGAAAGGGGAAGGATGAGAGTAGAAGGAGTATGGATGAAAGGGTGGGCATGGTAGGTAGATTTGGTAGGAGGTGATAGAAAAGAATGGTGATGAGTTGTAAGTGTGGGGAGTGGTTAAGAGAAGAAAATGAAGGGGAGGAGGGAGGGGAGGGGCAGGTGTATCAAGATTGGTTGCTCAAGAGGGAGTGGCTGGTAGGAGGGAATTAAATGTAAGACTACTGGGGGTGGGTAGGAATTGGGGGCAGGGTAGGGGAGCGGAGTGAGCCCGCAGGGCGAACGGAGCGGGTAGAGCCAAGGAGGCGGGCCCGAGAAACAATCAGTGAATCAGTGACCCTGAGGCTGGAAAAGGAGAAATATAGCTGGGGTGCAGGTATATGTTTGAAAACTTCTTTTAAAGTGGTTTGATTAGTGTATAACTAGGACTTTTGTTTGGTTCCTGAAGAAAGCACTAAATGTAAGTATATGAGTGAGTGCAGGTGGTATTATAGTATCGTTAAAGTAGGGTAGTGACACTTTTAGGTAGGGAAAGTAGGTGAAGCAGGGAGAGGAATTAGTTACTGTTCTATTTGTCTGAAGTAAGCTGCAATCTAGTGGAGAAAGGAGGGAGGTACACTCCAAGGAAAGGATATTCCACAGAGAAGGTAGGTTTATAGAGATTAGATAGAGTCAATTAGGGGAGAGGACTGGAAGACCAAGGATGAGGGGTGTGGCAGTGGAGTGACCAGTGGTAGGCTGCTTTCAGACACACCAAGGTAGAATGTTGCTCAAGGTTAGGTAGTGGTTAGAAAAAGTAAAACAAATACAAGATATTACATATCAATGTCTTGGCTTGAAACTTACTCAACTACTGTAGTAGCCATCACTGAAACATTTCATCAAAACTAACATGCCTCACCTGTATCACATGAATGCCATATTCAGGACTCTGTATGGAGAAAATTTTTTCAACATGCCCTTAAACAGGACTCTAGTAGTTTCTTTCTGTTTAGTATATAGATACACATGGAGGTACATGCACACACACACACACACACACACACACACACACACACACACACACACACACACACACATGCAGACACACACACAAATCAGCCTTAGCTAAGGTTCCACTTACAGCCTACAGTACTATTCAGCTTTTACAGACTTCTTCAGAACCTGCTAATTGATGTACAATATGAAACAAACTTAAATTTCAATGTCAACTTAGTTAGAACATTCTTATACAAATTTCCAAAAAAAAAAAAGATCAGACCACGTGTCCAATAACCATAACCTTCTCAATCCTTTTGTGACTAATACACAATATCTCACCAGTCTATATTTATCTTTCCTTCTTTAGTGATCACTCACACACTCATCTTCTTCGCCACCTTTAAAACAAATTCTGAAGAAAAGACAATCAGAACTTTCTCACACTCCTCTTCTTTCACTGTCATTGAACTCAATGATAAAGAAAACACAGTGAAAGCTATTTAGGTGCATTTGCAATCAAAGCTCAGTAAAACATATTATCCCTTTCTTATTTTAATAAACAATCAGATTACAATGGTATTTTAAAGTTTATTACTTGTACAAGCTATATTTTATTAATGCTTATAAACAGCTGACATTCAGAAGACTCAGAAATCATAATGTGAGATGCTGGGGTTATTTTCACATTCTCTGCAATATTATTCCCTGGCTTTTTGAAGTTCAGATTCACAGTTTAGCATGGCAGTCTCGTGCAAATTTTCAAAGTCTCTTGGCATAGTAATCTCATGGTAAATTTGAAAGTCTTTTCTAATACTTGGTGAACTGTCATTTTAAATAAGAACTGTTCAGGTAGCTGGACTCACGTCTTCAGGATTGTTTCAGTTTAAGATCTTTAATCCTCATCTTATCATGTTGGTTCTATACATGATCCTACTGCCTGTTCCTACTACATAAAATGAGGCTGAACCATTTGTTTGGTTATTGTACCTCAAATCTGTTTGGGAACATCTTCAATCATTTCTTAAAGATACACTGAATCTGACTAAATAAGTGACCTGTTATTTGTATACTTATCTCTGTAGCTTTTGCATAAATATGACTTATTTTTTGCAACACTTATGCTTGTTGATAAGGTCAAGTAATATATGAAGACGCCTATTGAATTTTGGTACTTCAGGTGGGTGACCTGAAGTCTGACCTTGAATGTCTGAGCATAACTTTCTACAAGGCCATTTGGTGTAATGAAATGGGCAATTTTAATTTGCTTAATGAAATACCAAACAGTTCTATCTCAAATTATGTGCCATCATCCATTATGTTTCTTGTAAACTTGAAATCAGTAAATATTTTCAGTGTGTATACTGTAGACTGCACTGCAGTCATTTACATTTGAGATATTTGTCTAGCTGTTTTGAATATTCTTAAACCACAGTCACAAATGCAGTATTTATGAATAAGCCTGCAAACTCAATATGTAGCCTTTCTAGCAGTCTTCTAGACATTCCCATGGATGTCAAGGAACTTGACCAAGCATTTTTCTTCCATATGTCAAGGTAAACATTCATTATACAAGTACAAAGATGTGTCTTCTAGTTTTAGCTACACTTTTATGTCAGGATTTCTTTTTTACAATTGCAAGATATCCAAAGAATTATGCAGAGGATTATGATTGGGTCTTTGATCATAACTAGCTTTGTTTTGTGCTGTAGAAACAGATGGCAATAAATTCTCCTCAGGAGTGAATAGGTTATGACAGAAGATACAAACCACCAACAGGAAACCAAAAAGGTTAATCTCATAGCAAACTGAAGAATGCACCACAAATGTGATCCACAAGCAAACAATAACTTTAACGAGGACACATACAACCAAATAACACTCCAAAAAATTTAAAATCAGTATAACTGGACACAATATGATAAACTTTCTTGCACTTTTGTTACAATTTAGATCAGGACTTAATCAGAACATGTAAAACCAGCAGGTGCGAAAGCAGAAACAAACAACCAACAAGGAGAAAACTTCTTCCAGCACCAATAACTAGTCCCAGACTCCACAATTGTGTAGAACAACACTTTAATTTTAAAACTTCTTGAAAAAACAAAAAGGGTCAAGCGCTTTCGTCAAAAATGACTTCATCAGAACAGTAAAATGATACACAAAATCTCATTTTATCATTTAATCAGAACATAAACAATGAAATAAGCCATGTGACAAAAATCCACCAATTGAAATAAAATGCTAATAATAAAACAGGCAATTAATAAGATAAAAAGGCTATAGAGTTAATAGTATAGGCAGACTGATAAGACAAATAAAACAATAAAAACATAATGACATATATAACATTGTATAACATTAATAACATATATCAAAGCCTTCCTGAGAGGGCTGAAATGCTTAGTGTAATAAAATGGGTTAAAAATAAAGTGATGATGAAATATAAACATAAACATAAAATAATTCACCCAGCTGTTAGCTAAATGCTGATTTTAACAGATAAAACATCTGCTGAAATGTATGTCCTAAAATATATATATTAAGCCAGCAATCATATTAAAAATTAGGGTAAAAGGTAAGATAAAACAAAATATAAATATTAGCTTATAATTTTGTTGCCCTTAGTTTTAAAACAAGAACAATGGGAATCATGCTATTAAGGCCGGGGGGGGGGGTAGCATTTAATTTAAGTTGCCAGTATAGCTCCTGATACTCATTTCTAGTTTCCCATGCCCCCCTCAGGGTTCCATGAGATAAGTTCCACAATTCCAGACAGCAAATATTTAAAATTTTCACAGCTAATAGAGTGTTTGTATAGGGCATTATTATTGTTTTGTATTTCACTATTATAAATTTATTCATATATCATCTTTTTAACTCTCTTTTAACAGAGTGAATGGTGTAGTAATTGATATTTGTTAAACAGGGTAGTGTAGCTTTTCCAAAATTCCGGTGTCAGTGGAGATATGATGTGAAAACCCCCATTTAAACACAAGTGTCCCATACAGTACATTCACACCCCAAGGTAATGTAATGCAGCACATAGGAGGAGGTCATGTACATTAACATATATACACATAATAATAATATGTCAGTAATGAGTAATTAATATTCAATTCTTAATTTATTTAAATGAAAACTTTTGTTTACCCTTAGCTCTGTTTTCCTAAGCACAGCTAAACCAAGCTAAGCAATGCCTAAACATGACCTGTCTGAGCAATACCTAGCAGTGCTTAGCTCTACTTAGCTTATTTGAGCATTGCTAAGCAGTCCCATTCTAAGCACTCCTCAGCTCAGTTGAGCGGATTTGTGCAACGCTAAGCACTGGTAAGCATTTGCCACTTTAAGGACTGTTCAACTCAGCATAGCAGGTTTGCACACTGCTGAGCTTTGCTCAGCATTTTTGAAAATGGCCCAGTGACAGCAAAGGGTGGGAATATGACCTTATTTAAACTGCACAGATGGGAATACAGGTGGAACCTGTTAGAGTTTGATTCCTGTATGAGCTATGGCAGGTGCTGGTGAAGGAGCATGCTTTTGGGTGCAGCACTGGGGCATGTTGGAGTCTAGGGTCATAGCTAGGCTCCTTGTAAAGAACCATAACATCAGATTGCTGCAGGGCCAGTACACAAGAATGCAAATCTGAGGCCTGGGACCATCTGGTCTTAGAGATCACCAATGCCAATGGCATCCCTCGCACTGATGAGCAGGTATGTCATCATTATGATTAAGACAGAAGTGGCAAACTTCACGACACCTATGCAGATGGACAATTGAGGTACGACTGCTGAATCCTACACAAATGCACTTTATAAGCACTTACACAAGTGCATGGATCGTGCTATCCCTAACAGAACCAAGATATTATCCTCCAAAAAAAGGAAGCCAATCTGGTGGTCTTCTGCCATAAACAAACTCTAAAACAGAAGAAAGAAACTGTTGCAAAAAAGAGTAAAATTCCATGACTGGAGGAACGTCCTGGTCAGCCTCAGTAAGAAGCTGAGATCCCTCATAAAATCCTCCAAAGCTAGCTATGAAAACAAAATTGCCACTGATTCTAAAGACAAACACAAAGCATTCTATAGCTATGTAAAGAATCTCAATGGCAACACTCAGATCTGCTCTGAGTTACAGCACAATGACACTAAATATACAGAACCAACTGATATTGCCAACATCCTGGCAGACAGGTTCAGTGCTAAGTTTACCCGCCTCTCACCCCCTAAAGGGCCCATATTTATACCGGAAGAATGCAAAGTTCCTGTAATCATGGCTGCACAGGTAAAAACCTCACTCTCCAAAGCCAAGAACAAAGCATCCATGGGACCTGACAATATCCCAGGCTGCCTTCTACATGAACTACAGAATGAACTGGCACCCCACCTAAGTACCATGTTCAATCATAGCCTCACCTCAGGCTTTGTGCCCAATGAATGGCACACCATAATGGTTATCCCACTCCACAAAGGAAGGGGCCACAACAGACCCTGGGAACTACTGCCCCATTGGCCTGACGAGCCTGGCCTGCAAGGCCATGGAACATATCATCATGGAACTCATAAACAAAGACATTGGAGATCTCCAAACTCTGGACCCCACACCGTACGGGTTTGTAAACGGTAGATCATGTCTCCTAAACCTGATAGACTTCTTTGAAGCAGTCACAAAAGCCATAGATGAGGGTAAGGTGGTTCATACAGCCTATCTTGATCTCACCAAGGTATTTGACACCATCTCCCACTCTGGAATTAGAGATAAACCTCACTAAACTAGGTATAAATCCTTATGTCACAAGATGGGTTGCCAACTGGCTTACTGACACAACCCACACTGTGAAAGTAGCAGACTTCAAATCAGACTTCAGACCAGTGACAAGTGGAGTACCACATGGTTCAGTCCTGGGTCCTCTCCTGTTTGGTATCTACTTCTCTGAAGTACAGGCTAACACAGAAGGTCTTTGGCTAACTAAATTCACAGATGACTGCAAACTAGGAACCATAATCGAAATTCCTAATGATGTGGACATCCTACAAAAGGGCCTCACTGAGACAGATGCCTAGTGTCAAAGCCATGGTCTCAAGCTCAATGCCAAAAAGTGCATTGTCATCCCCTTTTCTAAAAACTCTGTACCCATGAACTACCACATAGGTGGTAGTCTACTTAACACTGAAAGTCTGATAAGAGACCTTGGGACACAGGTGGACAATAATATATATAATCACATCGCCACATTGGTCAGGAAATCCTTTTATGTGGCACACCTCATCACAAAAGGTTTCTCATCCAGAAAAAATGAGGTCATTGTTCCCCTCTACTCATCACTCATTAGACCCATTATAGAGTACAGCACCCCTTTTGGTATGTACCTCACAAGACATTTACAACAACTGGAAATGCCACAGAAATACCTCACAAAGAGGATTACTGGCCTCAAACAGATGCCCTATGCAGACCAGCTCAAAAAACTCCAGCTTTACTCTGTCACATATCGCTTACTCAGAGGCGATCTCTGCCTAACATACAAAGCTATGTCAAACCCAGAGCTGTTGGACATGCTCCACTTAAAGGAATCCCAATCCCTCTAAGCTACACGCTCTAGGGAACTAAACCTTGTCACCACAAAAAACAGAACATGCTGGAGGGATTTATTTCTGTCCCAGAGACTTCCCATACTCTGGAAAAGACTACCTATCTATGTCAAACAGAACTCCTCATTAGCACTCTTCAAGAAAAAATCTTGATGATTGGATGGGTAATAGGAAATTCACCCTGGGGATCACTTCTGTGGTTCTGCTTGACTGGGGCACAGGAAAATAATTTTCTTGAGTGGCAAAACCAGGGTACCTTTTTGGCTAGGCTTGTATAGGCCCTAGGGCCATTAGCCTAGTACCTACCTATGAATCTATGAATTTTTAGCCTGAAACGGAGAAAGGGAGCATTCTTGGCCCAATGGATCCAAGATGCTCAGGAAGGGAGTGCCCCAGAAGTTTGTAAGTATAGCAACTGGTGAGTTATCAAGTTATAGTATGACTATCTGATAGACAGATATGCATAATGGTGTGTTTTCTCCCCATAGCTGCAGAGGAGAGGGCTTGTAATGTGGAAACCCATGGAGGATGACTGGCAAGGCTGTGCTGACAGTGTGGCAAGTACAGATATATCTTGCAATATATATATATATATATATATATATATATATATATATATATATATATATATATATATATATTCCAATAAATAAGAAAGTGTAATTGTTTACTGTCATTAGGTATAGTGTGTTCTGAGTGTACTGAATAAATGTGTTGTTAGACCAACATTCATATAAGTAACTAATACCAGGTACTGTGTAATACAGATGAAGGCAGCAAACAAGCTACTATTGATGAAAGGAAGCCAATACTGTAGTAATAGTAATACTGTGTAGGAACTAATCCATTAATAAGCTATACTGTGTTTGCTATTGTGAAAGTAATAACTGACATACAGTCTTCATCTACAGGATATGCAGGACAACTGAATGTAGAAGTTAGAATTTAATAAATCACTGTGTCATGTTACCTACAATAAAGCTTATTCCAAAAAACTTTGTGTTTAATCTGGTCTGTTGTTGAAGAAATACAAGTGTACAGGTGTTGCACAGCAAACATGGCTATGAGAGCATAAATCCAGTGTGGTGTGTCTGCTAGGCAGCTGTTATGGCAAACTGTAGATGTGGAGTTGTAAAACAAGATACAATGAAAAGTGATATATGTACTGCACTAAGATCTGAACCTTGAATAGTAATGTATTATAGCGTGTTCCCTGCAGCATTGTCTTGTGTTAACCTTTGCATTTCAGCTACTTGTATTTCTGAATGTAGGTATGCTGATGTAGGAAAGTATGAGACCGTAATAGGTGGAGACTGCAAATATATAATGATGTGCAAATGTGTATTGGTCGGCTATGCAACCCAGCAGCTTGTTGCTGTTGTGCTCTGTACAGATCACACATAATCATATCCACTAGGGGTTAAATGTGTACACCTGCATTCAAAGTATTAATACAAAGTACACTAACTATGTATCATGCATGAATCTTAGGCATATATGTTCAACACTCACTACAGTCTTCTGTGACACTCCATGTATATTACAAGGTCAGACTGTGCAAGCAAGTGAGTTTTAGGTAGAAATCAGTCAATCAGCACACATCAGTGGCCCAGTAGCTCAGTGTGATAAGAAATAGATATGTTGTTTAGTTTTGCACACATAGACCACGGTTTGAATCCAGGGACTGGTACTAATATGTGCTTATAGTTACACACAAGTAATCCTGACTATTTGTAGAAACATTCAGGTAGTGTTAACAGATATTTTATCCACAGGTCTGACAGGTAAAGAAATGTTTGCATTATCTGTATGAAGGGTACAGTAATAAACTGTGTACAAATGTTCCAGTGCCCAGCCCCATGCCCACAAATTATATAAGGATAGCTATATACACTATGCATTCTTCCAGATATATACCTCTCAAGTGTCATGCTGTCCCGGCTAGTGATCACTGTTGCCAATAACCTTGTACACAGATAAAAATCCAGTAGAAGTATGCCATTAGCACAGTCACTTCAAGAAAGTAGAAAGACCAGCATACAATGGCACCAAAAAATACTTTACTAAAAGTATTCTTAAAAAACAAATCAGTTTCGGCTGTATGGATACAAAGCCTTCATCAGTGTGAAAAAGCAGCAAATTAAGAAATACTTAAATACAAAAAGCAAAAGACGTGATCAGTTAAAGATGTTCATTAAGTCCTGGTTTAAAGAGACCTCCCAATTTACCAATCCATTTTTTCTCCATAGCGTTTAACAAATCATGCCAACCCAATTTATTATTCCTTGGTCTCATGATTTTATCAATAATAGTGAAATTAAAATAAGCATTTTTGTGGGTATGCTTATAAAGGGCATTAGTTTCTTTATGGTGTTTTATCTCACTAAGGTGTTCAGATATTCTGAATTTCAGAGGTCTGGAAGTTTGACCTATGTAGAAAGCTGAGCAGTTACAATTAGCTGGGTAAATCACCCAATCAGAAGTGCAATTAGCAAAAAAATCTGATTTCGTAGACTTGAGGGGTGTTTTGACTGCTAAAACTTTTAGTTTTCAATAACCTGGGACAATTGACGCAATGGCCACAAGGATGGCAACCAATTAAAGGCTCACCTAACAAGGTGGTTTGAGTTAATTTTATATTGAGAGACTGCCCATGTTTGAAATGCAAGATTTTTGCCTTTCTGGAATGAGAAAAGACATCTGTCACCCAACAATTCACTCAGTCTAGTATCACATGTCAAAATATTCCATTGTTGTTGTACAATATTCATTAATACCTTGGTGTTACGTCCATAGGTGGTAATTAGACTTGGCTGCACACCCCCTCTATCACCCTTTTCTTTATAAAGAAGAAGGTTATCACACTCCATGTTACCACATTTTGTGTGTATGACTTGACCCATTTTGTATCCTCTGTCTAAATACTAAATTATCCCTAAAATGTCTATAGGTGTTGCTATCGGAACAAATGCACTTCATTCTCATGAATTGAGATTTAGGGATATTCTTACAGATATGGGGTGGATGAAAGCTGGTGGCATGGAGAAGCAAATTGTTTTCGGGAAATTTCCGGTAGATTTCAGTGGTCAATATATGATCGGGTGCTCTAGAGACCAAAACATCCAAAAAAATTATTTTGTTTTTATCATAGTTGACCGTGAATTCAATTCCCCATTTGTTCTCATTTAAATATGTGATGAATTCCAAAAGGTATTCTGTGTCCGATCTCCACACCATCCAGCAATTATCCAAGTATCTTCTCCAAATATCCATTTCTTCTATATATAAGTTATAGGAGTTATCATAAATAATCTTTTCTTCAATATAAGCCATAAATAAATCGGCAAAAATTGGTGCAAAAGATGCTCCCATAGCTGTACCTTTTATCTGTAAGAAGCAATTGTCCCGATAGAAAAAAGATGTTCTTTGTGAGCACATGTTTGGTCAAACACAGTAACAAAGTATTGAAACCAGGTTTGTACATTTCTGTTTTATTTAACCAATATTCTAAGGCTTCTAACCCTGCCCAGTGTGGAATATTGGTATAGAGAGATGTGACATCTAATGTACACAACAACCAATCTGGTTCTAATTGTACTTCAGAAATGATCTGAAGAAATTCTGTGGTGTCTCAGTTCATGAGAATGAAATGCATTTGTTCCGATAGCAACACCTACAGACATTTTAGGGATGATTTAGTACTTAGATTCAGGGACAGAGGATACAAAATGGGTCAAGTCATACACACGAAACGTGGTAGATAACAAGGAGAGTGATAACCTTCTTCTTTATAAAGAAAAGGGTGATAGAGGGGGTGGGCCCCCAAGACTAATTACCACCTATGGATGTAACACCAAGGTATTAATGAATATTGTTCAACAACACTGGAATATTTTGACATGTGATACTAGACTGAGTGAATTGTTGGGTGACAGATGTCTTTTCTCATTCTGGAAAGGAAAAAATCTTGCTGCATTTTTCAATCATTTCAAACATGGGCAGTCTCTCAATACAAAATCAACTCAAACCACCTTGTTAGGTGAGCCTTTAATTGGTTGCCATCCTTGTGGCCATTGCGTCCATTGTCTCAGGTTATTGAAAACTAAAAGTTTTAGCAGTCAAAATACCACTCAAGTCTACGACATCAGATTTTTTCTAATTGCACTTCTGATTGGGTGATTTACCTAGCTAATTGTAACTGCTCAGCTTTCTATATAGGTCAAACTTCCAGACCTCTGAAATTCAGAATATATGAACACCTTAGTGAGATAAAACACCATAAAGAAACTAATGCCCTTTATAAGCATACCCACAAAAATGCTTATTTTAATTTCACTATTATTGATAAAATCATGAGAACCAGGAACAATAAATTGGGTTGGCATGATTTGTTAAACACTACGGAGAAAAAATGGATTGTTAAATTGGGAGGCCTCTTTAAACCAGGACTTAATGAGCATCTTAAATTGATCACATGTCATTTGCTTTTTGTATTTAAAGTATTTCTTAATTTGCTGCTTTTTCACACTGATGAAGGCTTTGTATCCATATAGATGAAACCGGTTTGTTTTTTAAGAATAATTGTATTAAGGTATTTTTTGGTGCCATTGTATGCTGGTCTTTCTACTTTTTTGAAGTGCCTTTCCTATATTGAGAACGTGCAGCTGCTGTACTCGCAGACTCTTCTGTAGTTTCATTAGCACAGTCACACAACATCAGTGCAGGGTACACCTCGTTAGTCATATATGTAACCATACTCATGTACATATAGTTGTCACAGTTTGCCCCATAGGATTCCTGGTTGACAGATTAACAGGTCTGTATGTGCCACAGTAGCCAATAGGCCTCAGGTAGATGTAAATTGATGGCAGACATGTAGAGTATTGAGCAGTACTGTTGTGAAAAATATAAGCCTATACAGTTGTTAATGGACTGTTATCTCTCCTCCCAACCCTTATCTATTACTATTCATATACTATGGGTATGTTGTTTTCAAAACTTAATGTTGGAACTTGCATTGTATTATTGTTCATACAGTATTTTTAAATGGTTGTTTGCTAACATACTTTGTTCAAATTGCATTGTCGGTTGTCTTTTGCCATAAATATAACTGTCATGCTGTTACAATACTGACTGTTATTCCATTTATGCATGTGTTCTGTTTGCCATGCAATTTTTTCAATTTTATTGTTCTCGGTTAATTGGAACACACATGTATGCTGTTATAACTAATGTTGAAGTATTTTGATCATGACTAACCAAAACATTTTGTCAAACCTCAACACCATAGCATATTTGGGAAGGAAGATCCCAGTGGATCCACCTGTCACGGCTCTTCTGGCTGCGGCACCGGGCCCCAACACATTTGGGACCTTACGTAGGGCTGCCTCCTCTGCTGGTCCTGCATCACCCTTGGGTGGAACTGCCTCAGGGATGGGGCTTCCCCCCCCTTGGGCAAGGGCACGGAGAGGACCCTGTTACCTGATACCAGATCCAAGGAATGGTGCACAGGGTCATCCAGAGGGGCTTGGATGTACACCTGCGCCAGATCAAGGGCAGACTGGAGCACCTCAAGAGGCAGGCTGGCCCCATCATCCAGCCCCCAGCAGAGCCACCTGTGGGGTCGTGAAGGAGCAGTGGCGACTTCCCATCGGTGGAAACTTCAGTCCCACTGTTTCCATCTGGGGGCACATGATCCTCCTATTCCGAACCACCCTCTCCATCCTAAGTGTTTACAGCCTCATGTGTCATACACCGCCCCTGTCTGCTGTCTTGTCTATCTTCCAAAGCAACCTCTCCTACCCAACTTACCTCCCCAAACTTACCTACATCCATTTCCCAACATCACACTCTTACCTTAAAGAAAAGGGGGGCATCTGTCCCCCCAAAATATCATGTCCCATACATAGCTCTCCATTTCACCGCCACATACATTGAGGTCAATCAATTTACCCTTGAATTACTCAACTAATGTATGTCACCCACACCCCTTCCTGTGAGGTGTGAGGCTCTAAATTCCAAATTGCCCACATCATTCACAGGTTTTGCTGCAGAAAAAATGAAGAGCTATGGTCCTTTCCTATACCCATCCTGCACACCCCTAGCTGCCTTTCATAATGTTTTTCCCCCTGCCTGCCCCCATTTCACCTCTTTCGTATCACCCCTTTTTTCCTTTCTTTTTTGGAATTAACATAGGTTTAAGCAAGAGTAAGCACCACTAAGCGAAGCTAAGGGAAGCTAAGCATCTCTTGGACTGCTTAGCATCAAGCCAAACTGTGCAAACCCACTTAAAACTGCTTAAATCGCTATATCTCATTCAGCCACTGTTCTGACCAGCAATAAAGTAACCAGACCTGTCAGATTTTGAACCTAGGACCCCGTGCACTAACATCACAGCAACATACCACGACACTAAATAAGCTGTGCAACCTGTTAATGCTTTTGTAAATATATCATGCATTACAATAATTTAGCATTAGGGGAAAAATGGGGCATCACTGCCAAGTGTCAAACACAGGACCTTGTGCAAGGTACCACTACGCTAAACCATCTCTGGGAAATAGTAATGCTTTTTCAAAGATATCATGCATTAGAGTTACTGAACATTAGGGGAAAAATATCACAGCCAATTCCCAAACTCATGATGTTAGGTATTTGAGTCAGAGTAACATGCCACTTAGCCAAACCAGCTCTGGAGAACTAATAATGCTTTTGTAAAGATATTATGCATTACAGTCATGTAACAGGAAAAACAGACAAATGTACAGATTACTGAATCTAGGACATTCCGAACTAGAGTCACAGCAACACACCACTACACCAAACAGCTCAAGGGAATTACTGATGGTTTTGTAAAGATATCAGGAGCTAGAGGGATTTGACTTTAGGAGAAAAAAAACATCATTGCAATATTTGAACCCAGTAGCCTCTAAGCTATAGTCAGAGGAACATACCAGTACACAAAATGACCTCTGGATTATTATTTTTACAAACATATCCCAATTGCCATTTGCACAGTATTCCTATATAGAGTGACCCAAATCACACTGTACTTGGGCCTCTGACACAGACACAGAACTAGTACACAAACAAATAAATGCTGCTGGATGTACAGGAGGCCTACAATATCAGGTAGAGCTGACAACTGCACAAACTGTTGCTGAATATCCACAGTTGTGCCTCCTATTTATGGCAGAGTTGTCATAAAACCTACCTTGCGTGCCCACATACTGGCAAGGCAGTGTGGATTGGGGTTACAAAACCATGGCAGACAGCTCTGTGTCAATGTCATACCCATCAGAATGCACATGTCCAAGCAAATCCTGTGTTACACAGTGTATGCATGCACATATGTCTTAAAAATACACATGCCAGATTAATTGCTTGGTAGCTCTATCTGTAACACATCTAGACACCCACAATCCTGGCAAACAACCCTGTCTGTGGCATGATAACTACAGGCATGTCAAAACTACATAGGAATAACTGAACCCTGCAACGTCTTGTGAAACTGGTTTCTCCTACTGCAGTTACTGCCACCCACAGTAGCACTTTAAATGCCTACAGCATGGGCACATCTCACAATTATGAATATGTGTAGTAAATGTTGAGTATCCCTCTCTGGATGGCACTATTATGTAACATATGGATAACAGGCACATGCCTCACCTGGACTGTTGTGGGTACCCTCAACCAGGCCATGCTGGAACACAGTAGATGACACCATACCCTCACTGATAGTAACAGCTTGCTCTCCCCGAGTGTCTTCACAACCCCTAGTGTGACTCCTGCCCACAATGCAGCAGCTGTGGACTGCTACATATTCAGCTGTATGTCCAGCTACCTACTACAGGCCTGACCTTGCTCACAAATACCTAGAGCAGGACATCCACACAACAGCCAAACATAAACGTTTAGGGTGGGGTAATGTTGAGGTGTTAAGGGACAAGTGGCACAGTCTCCACCTACAAACCTACCCAGCTGATAGACCAGCATCAACTGTAGCAACATGCACAGTCAGATAGAAAAGGATGTATGACACTCACATCTGCCTGTCTCCTCACTCACCCCAACACACATTTACACAGTACACTGCTACAGAATATGATAGTCTGTTAACAAAGGCCAGACATAACATGCAAAGCTGTGGATATAACACATCCATCCAAACAGTGGACAGCATTTCCACTTGCCCTCCTTGAAGCTGTATCTCCCACACCTCAATAATGTCTTCCCCACAGGTCAGGAAAATGGCCAAGGCCCACATGAAAGCTGCCATGCCATTGGCTAATGGAAAGGCAACCCAGCTGTTCTGGATGCAATTAGCAAATGGGAGCAACAGACTGGTGCATAGGCCATCACCTATTCATAAGGATTACCTACAAAAGGCAAGCTGCTGCCTATGTTAAACAGGTCTGACACCTTCTTTATGAAGACAGACTGTGATTTTTTTGCTACACTACCAGTGGATTTCTTCTGACAAAGGACTATGGCACTATACCAGGTATAACATAGAATTAAGCATGCAATGGAATGCAGATGGGGGGGTGGTGCAGTCATGGAAAATATGAATTTAAACCTGGCTGTGGCTTAGCAGCAGTGCATAAATACTGAGCATACAATGTTAGGGAATGGATATGGTAACAGATATCCATGAATCATTAGTGTGTCCACAGGGGCCTGGCATGTCACAGTCACATTCCCCAAACTCTGTGGACAACCATCATGTATTGTCCACCTGGTGTGCAGAAATACACATTTGTCTGGTGGGGGGTATACATCTTTCAGGCAGATGTACCAATCCTGCAAACATCTGGGAACTGCAGATGTCAGACACCTGTGAGGAGGTTGCCCTACACCATATGTACACTGCTGTCTGTTATTGTGTACCTCACATGTTCTTGGAATGTCCACATGCACCTGTAGTAGCATTCACCTATTTGTTAGATGTAGGCTGGATGACATGGTTCAGTAACATTGCCCATAGGGGACACCCAGCAGTCGATGGCAGTGATGTGTGTGGATGCATAACAATACAGTCTGTCACAGCAATCAGTCCATTTCTGGTAGTTCTGATACCATAACTTTTATCTCAAAGAGCACTTTATTTGCAGAAAAATAATAAAATAAAAGGGCCTCGCTGAGACAGATGCCTGGTGTCAGAGCCATGGCCTCAAGCTCAATGCCAAAAAGTGCATTGTCATCCCCTTTGGTAAAAGCTCTGTACCCATGAACTACTACATAGACAGCAGTCTACTTAAAATCGAGTGTGTGATAAGAGACCTTGGGACCTAGGTGGACAGTAGTCTGTCCTTCGATAGTCACATTGCCACAGTAGTCAGGAAGTCCTTCAACATGGCACACCTCGACATAAAAGGGTTCTCATCCCAGTAAAAGTGGTCACTGTCCCCCTCTACTCGACACTCATTAGACCCATTATAGAGTACAACGCCCCGTTTGGAATGTACCTCACAAGACATCTGCAGCAGCTGGGAAAGCCACAGAAGTACCTCACAAAGAGGATTACTGGCCTCAAACAGATGCCCTACACTGACCATCTCAAAAAACTCCAGCTTTACTCTGTAGCGTATCGCCTACTCTGAGGTGATCTCTGCCTAACATATAAAGCTATGTCAAACCCAGAGCTGTTGGACATGCTACACCTAAAGAAATCCCGGTTCCTCCAAGCTACACAGTCTAGGGACCTAAACCTTGTCACCACGATAAACAGGACATGCTGGAGGGATAGATTCCTGTCCCGGAGACTTCCCATACTCTGTAACAGGTTACCCATCTATGTCGAGCAAAGTTCTTCATTAGCACTCTTCAAGAAAAATCTTGATGAGTGGATGGGAAATAGGAAATACACCCCAGGGATCACTTCTGTACTTCTGCTCGACAGTGGCACAGGAAAATAACTTTCTTGGGTGGCATAAGCCAGGGAACCTTGTTGGCTACTTACATAGGCCCTCGGGCTGATAGCCTAGTACCTACCTATGAACCTATGAACCTATAAGTTGATAAAATAAGTTGAATAGCAGCAATAAATCAAGTGCTTTAGTCTCTGTTCATTCAAAGATTTTTTCAAGATAAAGCACACAGTCAACAGTCCATTTATAAAATAGTAAAAGACAACACCCTAAATACTCTCCACCAATTGTCCTAAATCTGCTGCTGTGGACTTTGTCTTGGAGTTTCTAGTTTCATTTTGCAGTCTTGGTACCATCTCAGGTTACTAGGTTATGGGCCCTTAGCAGACATATACTTAGGCCACATGTTAGCCCATGCATAGGCAAGGCAGCAGCTGATGTCCCCATCCAACAGGGACACAGGTGGTATCCCAAGGGTGCATGTGCTGTTAACCATCCAGTTGACTAGTTTACGCCTGCAAAGGTTTAGGTAGCTACCCTGCCTGATGTGGACAGGGTGCCCATTCCACCACAGGGTGCCTGTGTGTTACATGTGAGCTGTCCAAAAGGCCAGTCCAAGTCATTCACCAGGTTGACTGCTGTGTGTGTGTGTGTGTGTGTGTGTTACCACAGTGGAGCATGTGCCACAGTGACGACACTCCTGAGTATGTATGACACTGGGTAGAGGGTTGGCCATATAGCCTACAGGTGTATGTCAGATGTTTGATGGCCTAGTATTCCCTTGTGGGGAACCTCTGTGATGTCCCCAGCTGCTGCATGAGCTGTCTGATATGAATGATGAATGAAGGATTATGCACATCAATGGTCCTCATTGGGGGGAACATGATACATCAGGATCAGGAGGGCAACACATGCTGTAATGCCAGTATGTTGACAATACCCACACACATACTGTGTTAATAGATGGTAGGAGTGTGATGCGGGTGTTAGCGGTGGATAGTGCCAGCAAAAGTGGATGTGCAGGGTCTGTATATAATAGTGGGTACTGTTGGGAAGGACCTGGCAAAACCTGCAGGAACACAGTGCCCTGTAAGAGGAACTGGTAGCGACTTTCAATGTGGGCCACTGCGACAGGACCTATGAATGAGTCCGACACCATGCCACAGACCTCATCCACATTGCACAGCAAAGGGCTGCAGCTGTGGCCAGGAACCATGCTGGCACAGGTGGAGGGCCTGCTATGCAAGCACCACTCACAGCCATGGAGGATTTCCTCACAAACCTTGGTGCAGCCACTGCATCCCAGGGAACAATCGCAACATATGTTGTGGAGGTGGGTGGCACAGAGACAACAGCCGTGGAGCATCGGGGTACGGCCCCAGTGGACATTACTTCAATACTGTACCATTCATAGTCGCAGCCTTTGCATACCTGGGTGCATATGTTAGGTCAAACCTCATTTGTAGGTGGGGTTTTGTAATGCACACAAGTGCACGCCTTTTGTGAATGTCAGCAAATTTGGTAATATCACAGCTTGTAGTGTACATGTTCAGAAATGCACATATTAGCCTGTACCAATGTCACATGTGTGTGTGCGCTGACAATACCTCTCCCCCACAACTACATAAGTCTCTGTGATGCGGCTGGGGAACAGCAACCTGAATCCAGTGAGTGTGGAACTGTCTTGATGTAACTCAGCAATACCCTAGGCATGTTAAGGGCAGCCAGTTTTCCATGCACACAACTGTTATGCTTAGCCATATTGCAATATGTGTATGTTCACTTGTGGTGGAGTTAACTGCAGTGCATCACATTGGTCATCACAGGAGCCTATTCATAGGTGCTGTAACATATTGGCACATACGTTTGTATAGGTGTAGCCACTGTGCTACACAGGGCTACATTAGTATTGTGTACACATGTGCACTGTATGTTAGGTGAAGGTGCATCACATACTCCCACTCCTCACGGATCTCACAGGTGTATAGTAGTAGCAACATTAACTGGATGTAGCTGCACTGCATGTTGTTGAGGGCCTGTGCACAGTGTCTGTTGTGGTCATGCATGTCATCCTTCAGAAAGTTTGGTCTGTATAGTGCCTTTGTGCCACCTCACCTGTGTGTGTGTGTGTGTGTGTGTGTGTGTGTGTGTGTGTGTGTGTGTGTGTGTGTGTGTGTGTGTGTGTGTGTGTGTGTGTGTGTGTGTGGATCAGCAAACATAATAGTGCAGGTAGTAATTTCCATTGTTGTCTTCCCCTCACAGGTGAACATGAGGGATGGGGTCTCACCCTCTCCCAACCTGATGTCAGTGCTTCATTGGTCTCTGATGATGATGGTGGTCATAGTGAGGCACAGGTGGGGTTGTTGGAGCTGAATCCGTACCATTGGTTGACATCCCACTTCCAGCCACACACAGACATCATGCCCACACATACCCAGTCCCCAGCAGCCACAAATATTGGACAATCGGAGGGTGGTGCCATCAAACAGGCCATTGTGGTGACTATGGCATCTGTGACAGTTGACAGTAGAAGAGCCAGAGAGCTGGTGCAGTCCCACACAGGCAGACTGACAGGGCTGTTCAAAGGAGGACTGCTGCCCATCCAGCCACTGTCAGAGGTTTCACAGCAGGTGTCACCTGATGCATGTTTTGGTCTGTCATGGAGTCACAGGCACATTGTGAATGGTACACCAGATGGATGCTCAGGGTCATGCATTCAACACTTCCTGCCATGCATGATGACCTCCGTGGCATTGGTGATGCTATACATCATTTTGCTGATGTTGTGGATAGACAGTGGGGTGAGATACTATCACTGCCCAACTGTGTAATGTCTGTGCTTGAGCATGTGGTGGGAGTAGGACATCGGACATGTGGACGTAGGTCAGCAACAACATCAGCTGAGAGCCCACATGGCCATGCACATTCACACTCCTGTAGTGGCAGTACCACCAGCACTACCAAAGGGAGGGTGCTGTCCACACCACAATGTAGCAGGCCTTGGCCACATGGTCCTGACCAGTCCTGAGAGGGACACAGATCCAGCAGGCAGCAGTCACTGTCAGGGAGTAGTACCGCATCTGGTTTTGGGCCTGGTGGTGCCAGTGACACTCCTGGCAGAACCACTTCCCAAGTTGTGGCCAGAGATGGTGAACTGTACATCCTGCCATGTCAGTCCATGGCTGTCCAACATATTCCTGTGTACGGCTAGTATATGGCTTGAATGTGTGCATACACACACTCACACATCACTATCACCACCAGACACACACAGCTCTTCTCCATGGCCCAGTTGGACATCACCCCTCCAGACACACAAATGATGCTAACTGTATGGCCCAGCCTAGGCCTTTGGCAACCCCACACCAAATCCTGTGCATGTAATGATACCTGTGCCACATCCCTGTTATCCATACCATCGATGCAGGGACATGCTAATATGGGTCTGACGCACAGGGTGAATATAGTACAGTTTAGTAATGTTATGCTGTGTAAGGTGCTGTCTGCCGGTAGTTGTCATGGGTACACATCCAAGTGTATGTACCTTTCTGCCATGATGCATTATTGCTGTTACTGCTGCTGAATGACTGTTGCCTTACATACCTTATTCTGTTTCTGTTCCAGGTGTATTTGTGTGTACAGCCTGTAGAGCTGCTGACATTACCAAAACTGAGTATGCTGCAGTTTAAACACAGTGACCTTTTCATCACCATGGTACGGATGTATATGTACTTGTTTACCGAGGTGCGTATGCGTGGAACAATGGGGGCAGACAGTGTGACCTTGCATGCATACCGCTTGACACAGTCAGCTAGCCTTCATACATGTGACCTGGGTGTTCTGTAGGACCGCAGGTTCATAGATACAGAGGAGGTTACTAGAGTACTGGCCCTAGATCCCTAACAAGCCTAGCCATTACTTTATCCTCAACAGAATCATCCATCAGCACCTGTTGCCCCTGCCATTGCTGGACATAGGTTGAACACCAAGGACAGATGTTTTTTTCCCCATCCACTCAACATTGATGCAGTTGATGAGGGTATGCATGGTATTGTGTTTGACATGTTTGAGGAATGCAGTCCTCACACAGGGCAGCCTCTGGTAGCCAAACATGACTCTCCAGGATGTGTTTCTGCTATCTCATATGCGAATCAGGCCTCTTATGCTGATAATGCACACAGAGTTATACTCTCATACATAGTGCAGCTGTTGAAGGTCTGAGCACAACATTGCCATCTTGGCATGCCACAGACACCTGTGGACAACCTGAATGGTAACTAGTTAGCCAGTACTGATTACAGGCTGTCTGCATGGAACAGGTGTTGAGGACCATGGCTGACCGTTGTGGCTATTAACATAGCCTTTACAGATTCTGTAGATGTCTGCATAGGTGCATAGCAGACCGGCCATGCTGCTAATATATTGTTGTACTGGCTGAGGATTATTCAGATGTAATGTCCACCTTTTCTCTGGATGCAGCCCCTTTACCTTTGTGGTGAATCACATACAAGCAATTCCTGACCACTGTCACTACTTGTTGCTTGAATGCAACATTGCTGCCATCCTGAGTACCCAAGTCTGTCATCACAGTCACAGTGTGTGTGCTTATGGGGTTGGTGCTGATTTTAGAAATACTGCAGACATGTCCTTGCCATATGGAATGCTGACACTGTTGTCTGCATTCTGCTTGAGGCCAGGACCCTCACACCATTCCATATCCACTGTATGGCCCATTGCAGTCTGTTAACAGCAGTTTGTGGCTAAATGGCAGACTGCAAAATACTTACAGTTGACACAACCTTAGGCTGTACTTAAGTATGTGGGTGGTGACAAGTAGCATTCATGCCTATATACATGTGGGTTATTGAGGGCATCAGGTAGTCACAGGGCCTTCACATGTCTACATATTTCATACACATAGGTGACACATATTGTGTTTTCCACCTTATCAAATGTGGATGATGGGACATGACTTGTAGTAACGTGGCAGTTGTCAGGACATACTATACCCACAGCAAATGCAACACACAGGACTTCCTTTGGATTTGCTACTATGACAGCATTTTTGTGTGACATTAACTTAGCTTACGTTATTTGTCATAATTTAAGGTGCTTCTGATGTCCAATAAATCCTCTGTGCAATCAGTACAGAACTGTATGACATATTTGTTGTCCTACACTCTCGGGACCTCTTTATTGTTTCAGTTGTTGTCACAGATCACAACTTGCCAAACATGGACTGCAACCTGAAGGGTGGTACAGATGGTGACCATACCTGAGACCTCTGCATATGTCTGCAGATCGTCCTGATGTTTGATACATATTTTCTTTCCATCTGTTATAACATTGTGGTTTTCTGGCAAACTGTAGGAAAATCATGACAGACTAACATTGCAGATTAATGATAGATATTGTCATATAACAACACATACCCTTTGGAAAGTGTTTTCAAATGCAAAACCTGTTCTGGTATCTACTTTCCATGTGTGTCACAGCAATATCTGGAGGTTGTACTCGGTGTTTAGTCTTTGCACCAGTTTCCGTATGGCTTTAACCAGATGTTTGTCTGTGAGGGGCTGAGAGGTATGCTGGTGGCCTTAACACAGTTAGACTGCTGCAAGGGGATATACATACACACACACACACACACACACACACACACACACACACACACACACACACACAAACACACACACATGTCCTGCACTTGCTAATAGCAGAACCTCTACCTGCCTAGTTTTATAAATGAAAGTGCTATATACATAACAGAAGCACCACTGAGCTACTATAGTGTTGTAGTGTCTGACACAACTATTCAAGTGGCTGACAATTGCAGGGTCTGTTAGGATTGCCAAAGGTGGGTTTACAGTCCAACATGGAAAAGACATCTGAAACACACACACACACACACGCTGCTGCATAGGGACATGCATTGAAAGACACATACACACAGAGTTGATACTTTTCCTATTAAATGACCTACCTATCTAGTTATGTATAATACAGACTGATGTGACTATTTTATGCCACAGTGCCTTTGTGTTAGAAAATGTGTAACTGCTTGTAAGGTGGATGAAATCTTTAGAGGCCATGACTAGGTTGGCAATGGGGGAGTTGACTAGGTTGGCAATGGGGGAGTTAACAGGATGAAAGAGGCACACAAAATTATATAACCATTGCATGCACACAGGGAAGACAGCCACAGGGGTTATTCATACAGAAACACATACACTCACACAGTTGGCAATAGTTATATTAGAACCCCTACCTATCTACTTGCATGCACTACAGTGCTATATACACATTGCATGTGCCACAGACATTATATTCCAAGGACATAACTCACAACCTCTTACATCAATTAATCTTGGGAATGCCTTCATGGATGGTGGGATAAACCACCTAAAATAGGGACTGTTCTCAAATATTGCTCTTACAAACCTGGAAAAGTGATAGGGTAAGGGTAACAGACTTTGCATCAGCATGACGTTTCAGATGGGTATGATGTCTGATGTGACATGTCTGCAACTACAGCAATTGTCACATATTTGCCAATGATTTGTCATAAATCCCCATTGTTAGGGTACATGGACCACATATATGTTGCAGACATCTGGATATTCTGCATACATCTGTACAGATAACTGGTATGGCCTGTAGGCTTTAACATGGTGCATGTAAGACAGATGGTATCAACAGGCTCTTTAAAGTAATGCCATGGGGAGAGGGTCAACAGGCCTTAAAATGGTATAGCCAAGCCACACAGGGGATATACTTCACACAGTTGCCAGTATTAAGATTAGAACCTTTACCCATCTAGGTATTTGTACTATAGTGTAACACACACAGTATCACAGTTGCCAGTATTGGGATTAGAACCTCTACCCATCTAGTTATTTGTACTATAGTGTAACAGAGCTACCACATGCACCACAGAGCTTATAGGGCTGATGAGTGTCCAAAAGTACTTGTAAGGTGAATGACATCAGCTGGCCTTGTAAAGTAGGGCGATGGGAATTTTACTGGGTGGAATAGGCCTCAAAATACTTTAATATACAAACACACAGTTTCCAGAACTGAGATTAGAACCCCTAACTGTTTAGTTATTTGTACGATAGTGTCATGTAGTTAGTGCACATGCCACGGAGCTTATAGGGCTAAACTCTCTCCAAAGATACTTTTAAGGTGAATAACATCAGCAGGCCTTGTAAATTAGGACAATGGGAAGTGTACTGGGTGGGAAAGGCCTCAAAATACTTTAACCTACAAACACACACACACACACACACACACACACACACACACACACACACACACACACACACACACACACACAAACACACAAAGGCTGGTGATATGAGATTACAACCACTACCTTACTACTATTACATAATGGAGCTCACCTTCATGCAGGCACATGCCACTGATTACAACTGGTGTGCAATTGTCTATAGCAGGACATCACTGTATGCCTTTCAGGGTGTCTCTCTCTCTCTCTCTATGACTTTCTGTTTGTGTCTCCCTCTCTCTTTGTCTCTCTCTGTCACTGTCTGTCTCTCTGTCTTTCCCACATCTGTGCCTGTGTATGCTTGAAATATTTTTATATGTTGCCCATATATATGTATGTGTATCACGCAAATATATCATATATGGGCCACCTACAGATAGCTAAGGGTAATCCTGTATGACGGGTGCGGGTAGAGGCAGTTAAGGAGTACATAGCTGTTTGTATGCAAAAACATATATGCACAGTAGAGTTGTATAGTCCGATGTGGGTTTAGACATGGGTTGTAATTGGCTGTCATTCTCTAAGTGTAGGAGCATGTCCAGTATGACCTTCTATATTAAGAGTGGGAGTCCATTTCAGAATCAGCTGTACTCTGGTCCAGGGTTTTGTGTGATACAGTCATACAGCACAACCTCTTAGTGCATGAAATCTGGAAAAAGCCTGCCAAAATGGGGGGAAAATGGGCCAAAAATAGGGAGATATTTTAAATATTGCTCTTATAAACTTGCTAAAGTTGCTAGAGTAATAGGGTTTGTTTAAGCATGCATTTTCTGAAGGATATGACATCTGAAACTGAAATGTATGTCATTACTTAAAGACATAAATTCTCACAGCATCCCAGGGATTTACCAGAAAAATACAAATTTTATGAGGAACAGACCAAAAATATGAACCAAAATATAGATATTTTGGGCAAATCTGGCCAGTTGAGAGGTGTGGCTACAGCCGATTGGCTGATGAAGCTGTGCAAACAGTCCAGCACCTCAGTGATACAGTGGCTGGGGATCTCTTGGCGGTGTGGTATCATTATTAACTGAAAAGTCATATCCTGGTGTGGGTATAGAGTGCACTGTGCCGAGCAGAGTTTTCCATAATATGTATGGTATATTCTACATAGCACTGTGATTTCCTGGTAAATCAATGGCAGAGCAGTATAGAGTAATGTGGTGAACCACTGACAGACATTTGTTTATAGTTCATAGCAGGTTACTAGCCAATTGGCCCTGAAGCCCTTATAACCCTAGCAGATGAGAGTGTAGCCTGTGTTAAGACATATCAGCACCGAGAGCTCCTGTCCAGCAGTGACACAGGTAGAATCACAATAGTGTATTTTCTGTTTCCCATGCAGTTATCCAGGGTGCACTTCAAAAGGGCTATTGAGGTACTCTGACTGACGTGGACAGGGAGTGTATGCCACAGACGGGAAAGTCTGTGGGACACATATCTGTCATGCCAATACGTCTTATTGATGTCACAGACCAGGTTGATGCTGCACCTACAAGTTGCTCGAATAGAGCATGACTTCCAGTTATGCAGCAGTCCCATCAAGGCAGTGTCTGGATTGCTTTGTTTGCCAGACAGAGGTCACCTCTGAGGAGTCTGCATGGAACTGAGTAGAGGGACAGTGTTTTTAGCTTATCTATGTAGGTTAGGTGTTTGAGGGCCTGGATTTTTCTGGTGAGGAACCTCTGTGGTCTCTCCAGCTCCTGCATGTGCTTTGTGAGGTACATGCCGAAGGGGGCGTTGTACACAAAAATTGGCCTTATAAGGCTAGAATACATGGATCTTATGACCTCTTTGTTCCTGGATGAGAGACCTTTACTTATGAGGTGGGCCATGTAGAAAGCCTTCTGTAGAATGGAAGCAACATGGTTGTCAGAAGTCAGGGTGCTTTCAACCTGAGTGGCCAAATGCCTCACTACTGATTGTGTATGTAGGAAGTTGTTGTTAATGTGATAATATGTGGGGACAAACTTTCCTCAAAGGGGATACTTTTTTCTGGCATTCAGCTTGAGGCCATGTTTCTGGCACCAGTCATTTGTTTGGGTGAGACCCTCTTGGAGGACGTCCACATCACTTTGGGAATTGATGACTGTTCCCAGCTTGCAGTCATTTGCAAACCTGGTCAGCCATAGGCCATTTGTTTTGTCCTGCACCTCAAGGAAGTATATCCTGTATAACAGAGGTCACAAGACTGATCACTGGGGTATGCTGCTCATTACGATCTACTGCTAGAGTTGGCTACCCTTATTATGGTTATGTAAGTTCTATCAATGAGCCAGTTTGCTACCCATCTGGTAATATATGGATTGATGCCTAGTTGACAGTGTTTATGTACAATGGCCAAGTGGGGAGTAGTGTCAAATGCTTTCGCCAAGTCAAGGTGGGGAGTGTGCACCTTCTTTCCCTTGTTCCATGTCTTTTTTGTCTGTCTTATGGAAGTCAACCAGATTTAAAAGACATATCTCCCCTTGACAAAGGCAAACTGTGTGGGGTCAAGTATTTGTAGTTTGCCAATGTCCCTGTTAATGAGATCCATGATAATCTGTTGCAGGGCCTTGCAAATCAGGCTAGTTAGGCTGATGGGTCTATAATTTCCTGGATCAGTGGACACTCCACCTTAGTGTAAAGGGATGACAGTGGCTGTCCTCCACTCAGCTGGGAGAAAGCTGATAATCAGGCTTTGGTTGACTAGGGTGCCTACTGGTGCTGCCAGTTCATGCCTGAGTTCATGTAGGATGCAGCCTGGATGTTGTTGGGTCCCATGCAGGCTGTCCTTGACTTTGACAGGGTAGTGATGCCCTGTTCCCTAGTGATAACCAGTGGGGGGCAAGTACTGGGGATGTCCTGCTTTACTGATGGGGGACAGAGGGGAGAAGTTTCCGCTGATTCTGTCAGACAGTAGATTGGCTATATCTACAGCATTTGTATATGTGGTGTCCTTGACCACTAGTTCTGTACAGATCTGGGAGCTTCCTTTGAGACTGCAGACATATGTGAAGAAGGCCTTATTAGCTGTGGGCAATTTGGAGTCAAAGTTGTCTTTAGAGGATTTCACTGGTGCTCTTATTTGCTTGTTCAGGCTAAGGATAGATTGCTTCTAATTGTGCACCTGCTCCTTCTTGGTCCTGGACAGCAATATTTTCTTTTTGTTATATAGTTTCTTTATTGCAGATGTCCACCAGACAGGTTTACTGTTCCTTGCATAGGATGATGTTGTCCTGTCAGGTATTCCTGATTCCACACATCTATATATATGCTTATATAGTACATTGATATACATTTGGACATTGATGCCTGTTCCTCCAGTGGGGGAGGGGGGCTATGCAGCTGTTTATACCATCCCTCATGTGGTTGTGATCAGCTTTGGAGAATTTTTCTTTTTACCATAGCTAGTGGGGGTCAGGGGAGATGGTGATATGGTGAACACTTTTTTGTCAGATCTTGCCAGGGAGGATGATACCATAGGGGTGCTGCAGTGGTTAATCATGTTGGTTACTGCTAAGTCTGACATGTGTATCGCATCATGTGGGGGTATCAAGCAGCTGTCCCAAGGGTTTTGCATTGATAAGA
The DNA here is from genome assembly GCF_019279795.1 of Protopterus annectens. Lineage (NCBI taxonomy): Eukaryota > Metazoa > Chordata > Ceratodontiformes > Protopteridae > Protopterus > Protopterus annectens. Next base: position 889,604,749 of record NC_056729.1, read on the forward strand.
TGAGGGAATCTCTGTGCATTTCTGTTCTGGCATGGGTAGTTTTTCGAGTCTATGGTTGGGTAATTAAAGTCAGCCAAGATCAGGGTAAAGGGTTGAATCTTGATAGATTTGTAGAGGGCCAGATAGGTGGAGTGGGCATCCTGAGTCAAATATGTGGGCCTGTAGCTACCTATAATTTGAAAAGGGGTTTTGTCAACAGTTAACTGCACCTGGAGTGTCTCGTGTGTGTCAGACTGTTTGACTAGCCTGGAGGTGTGAGTCTGTTTAATATCTATATATATATATATATATATATATATATATATATATATATATATATATATATATATATATACTCCACCTCCTTTGGCTTTGCTGCCGACATTTTGGGGGTATGACTGTGTGATAGGATGCGTGACCAGGTAAAGATGGGTTGCTCTCCACAGCTGTCGCCCAGGTTTCTATGACTACACAAATGCCAGCATCTTCCAGGGTTAAGAATGCTTGCAATGAGTGCAATTTCATGTTTAGACTCCTAGCATTTAGCAGCATGACCTTTAATTTGCATTTTGTTGAGAGTTTCATGTTGGCAGTATATACCTCATGACTTTCCCTAAAAAAGGCACTATGGGGAAGACAAGGGCCTTTGCCAGAAGCCTGAAGCCCAAGTGAGACAGATGCAGGCCATCTCTAGCAAAGCAGTGTGGTCTGTCGATCATATGTTCCCAGGCTGTCAAGCACTGGATCCCCCTAGGATGACACCAGAAAGTAAGCCAATTGTTAATGTCAAGCATTTTCTGTTTGCATTGAGGCATCATTGTGGGTGATGGTAGAATGCTGTTTAAGCCTAGGGACATACCCGCATGGGACACATATTCAGCATTCAATCATGTCTGTCTTCCTATAGTCCAGGGAGGTGAATCTGAATTTGTTCACACCAACATGGACTGGGACAGAGTCATAACAGTACCTGTTGTGGAGTGACTTTAGTGCATGTGTGATATGGTGGATTATGGCACCTGAAAAACAAGTAACCGTGACTTTATCCTTATGCAGCCTGTTGAGAGGCACATCTGTGTATCTCACAATGGTGTCTAATATGAGTAATATGTTGGGTTTATGGTTAAGCCTTAGTGGTTGCTTAACACTGGTGTGTGGACTACGGATGGTATGGGGTGTGGAGGTTTGTGGAGTTCTCATGTGTTTTTGGCTCTGAGGTGTCCTTTGTTTGGGTTTGTTTTTGCTGAGGACCTCCACATATGTGGGTGTGTACTGTGTAGTTGTGGGTGATGATCACTGACTCCATACACTGCAAGGATCCTATGTTACTGCACAATTTGTTCTGGTGTGCACATTCTCCATTTGTCTGACCAATGGTCCCCTTCCCCTTATATGTGTCTCTGTCCTTCTGTAGTGCAGTCATAGGCTTTGTCCACAGTTGCTGCTGTTATGTATTTGTATTTCTGGTGTGAGTGGGGTAGACATCATAACATCACACACAGGGTTATGGACTTCACACCTCTGAGTGTACCTCTTCATAGGATAATAGGAGATTACTAAGCCAATGGCTCTGCGGCCCTTGCAACCCTAGGTAAGAGTTTATACCTAGAAAAGAAACCACAATCATCACCTGTCAGCCCTGTTAATGAGGGACACAGGTGGCACCCCTGGGACAAATTTATGATTCCCCATCCACTCATCAAGGTTGTGCTTGAAGAGGGTCAGTGACGTAATTTGTTTGCCCTGTATGGGGAGTCTATTTCAGAGACAGGGCAGGCTCTGGGAGACAAACCTGTCTCTCTAAGAGGGTTTGTTAATGTCACATATTAGACTTAAGCCTTTTTATTGGATACTATGGGAGGAGTTAGACTTATGGATATGGAGCATTTCTAGTAGAGCAGGGTCTGAGATTGCCTTGTAGGCGAGGCACAGGTCACCTCTGAGCAATCTGTATGATACTGAGTAGAGTGATATTGATTTCAGCCTGTCCACATAGTGCAGGAGTTGGAGGCCATGGATTCTCTTTGTGAGGTATTTCTGTGGCCTCTCCAGTTGTTGCAGGTGTTTGGAGAGGTACATACCAAACGGGGTGTTGTACTCAATTATTGGCCTAATGAGGGCAGAGAACAGAGAGTTAACCTCATTTTTTCCAGATGCATTCCCTTTACGTATGAGATGAACCAAGTAAAAGACTTTTCTGACCACTGCTGCTACATAATGGTCAAACGTGAGATCGTTGTTAACTTGTGCACCCAGGGCTCTCACCACAGGTTGTTTGCTTAGGGGGTTGGCGCTAATGTGGTAATCAGTAGAGGCTGTGTTTTTGATGAATGGTATGATAACACATTTTTTTGCATTTAAGTTAAGGCCATAACTTTTGCATCAGTAATTTGTTGCTTTGAGACCCTCTTGAAGTATGTTAGCATCATTTGGGGAATCAGTGACAACACCCAAATTACAGTCATCCAAAAACTTGGTCAGCCACATGCCTTTTGTCTTTGCCTGGATCTCTGAGAAGTAGATGCCAAACAACAGGTGTCCCAGGACAGATCCGTGGGGGATACCACTAGTGACAGGTCTGCTATCAGAGGTAGTGATGCCTGTTTTGATCTTGTGGGTCCTATCAGTGAGCCAGTTGGCCACCCACCTGATGAGATAGGGATTTACACCAAGTTTTGCTAGCTTTTCAATGATGCTTGACTGGGGGATTGTGTCAAAGGGTTTGGTCAAGTCAAGTTAAGCTGTGTGTACTGACTTTCCCTCATCCAGTGCCTTGGTGACAGTCTCAAATATGTCAACCAGGTTCATCAGGCAAAATCTGCCCTAGACAAATCTGAACTGGGTGGAGTCAAGTGCTTGGAGATTGCCTATGTCCTTGTTTATGAGGTCCATAATAATATGCTCCATGGCCTTATAGATCAGACTTGCCAAGCTAATGGGGCAATAGTTTCCAAGGTCAGTAATGGCACCACCTTTGAGCAAAGCGATGATAATGGCAGTTCTCCACTCTGCTAGAATGATGCCTGTACTTAGGCTATGGTTGAATAGGGGGCTCAATGGAGAGGTTAGTTCTTGCTGGAGATGTTGCAGAATACAGCCTGGGATATTATCAGGTCTCATAGAAGCTGAGTTCTTTGACTTGGATAGGCCCTTTTACACTTGATAAACAGAAATGTGAGGTTCAGGTCAAGTATCAGGGATGTGGAATGTGCCTTTGGGGTGGATAGGGGTGGGAAATTTGCACTGAACCTCTCTGCTATCAGATTGACTAAGTCAACAGGATCAGTGTAAGTGGCACCATTAAGAAGTAATTCAGAACAAATCTGGGCTTAGCCATGGAGGTTACTGATGTAACTGTAGTTAGCCTTTGTTTCAGAGGCTAGTTTTGATTCATAATTTGCTTTGGAGGATTTCACTAGTGATCTATTTTGCTTGTTGAGGCTAAGGAGGGATTTTTTCCAATTGAGAATCTGTGCCTTTTTACCTTTGGACAACAGTTTCTTCCTTTTGTTGTAAAGTCAATTGATAGAGGATGTCCACCACATAGGTTTGTGCTTCCTTGAGAAACAAGTTTTAGTTCTGTTAGGTATGGCTGAGTCCATACAGTTGTACAGGTACTTGTATACTGCACTGACATACTGGTCAGCATATTTGTCTGCATCCTCTGAGGGAGGCAGTGGTGTGAAGCTACTGATTCCCTCCCTTAGAAGGTTGTAGTCAGTTTTTGAAATGTAGAAGTAAGGAGAAGAGAACCTGTTTAGCAGGTTGTCTATCATTGCACCTCTACATCTGCTGTGGTCCTCAGACAGTTTGTGTTGCAATGTTATTATAAGGCTACATGTTGGCCATAGCTGTCAAACCATCACAGACTGACATCTGGACAGGCCCATATATAACAGTCAGGCACAGGCCCACACACGGGGACAGGGTGTTAATATTGCTCTGCCAAATGTAGACAGTTGAGAAATTGTTTTTGTATTAGCTTGCTTTTTCTTATGGGAATGATGTCTGATTATCCACTGTCTACCACTGATGTTTTAATATCAACCTTTATAGTTTTGTAAGTCATGTGGCAGGAGAATGCAATGTTATGACAAGCAGAATAGATATACAAGGCATACTTGTGAACCATCTTTGACACCCTGTCATTCCAGGGGTATAGCTGGTACCCAGTGACATGTCAGTGCTGATACAGTAAGATGGCAGTCATTTATAACCTGGCACTACACTGACTTTCAAAAACCTGCTGTCCTACAAGGCACTGTGTAGTTTACTCCTAGCTGTGTACTGTCCATATGTGTGGCCCCCTGCCCCTGAATAGTCCAGCTTTCCTGCAGTAATGGATATTGACTTCTGGACAGTGTGTACTACTCCTACAGTAGGTGTAGCTGCATGCAAAATAGTTTACATGGCTAGTCTTGAAACATGGACTCTTGTCAACCACAGTACTGTACTTAGACCACTAAGTCATAACAGCCAACAGTAAGTGCTGCCTACATCCTGACAGTATTAATCACGCATTTACATAGCTCATTGACCCCTGCATATTGTGGACATGTAACAAGTTATCAAGTTGATTGGAACAGCCCTGGGAATGTGTGCTTTGCTGCTATTACCCTACAAACATAAATGTTACTGCATTTCTATGAGAAGACAGGTGTGTTGGGAGGAGGGGGGCATACCTCTCAACAGTACACATTTCCACAGACTGTCCAGATGTTAGCTTTACATTTTGGTTCCATTTAGCTCAGTATTCTGTTTGTCTTTGAGAATACTGGCATATCACTAAAGACCAAAGGTTAGAAAGTAATGACAGACATTTGAATATCAGACTTCTTACCCATCAGAGACATAAGGCAACTGCAAGACATGCTGTGATATTACTGTGCAAGTATGTAAGTGGAATATTTTATCATTGTCCATTTTTTGGCCTTTGCCACACATTTCTTTATGGCTTTGTACAGCTGACTTGCTGTGACAGGTTGAGAGGTGTGTATGGGAGTCCAACATTGACATCCATCCATGTGACCTATGACCCCATGGTTTGTTAGTCCCCCACATATACTGCAGTGATTTTTGTCACCTAGGGGACTATTATATATTCTGTGGAAGCCAGTATTTTGTGGACATTTCCTGTTGTCCCACATAGCTGTCAGTTGTCTGCTGCTATCCCAGTAGGCCAGCCCATTTGCTTGCATACATGCAGCAATACCATATATATGCTACTACAATGTACTACACCACTCATTTGTTGTTAAGAAAAGTGATATACCTTGTGCCTGCAGCAGTTTTGAGGACAGTGCTTAAGTGCTGACTTTATCAGCTGCATGCAGTACACAGCCCATACATGGTAAGGTACAGGTAGTATGCTGTGTGTGGCATCCTTTTTACTGTGTGTGTGAGTCAGAGAGAGGTGTTAGTCCCTGGATCCCTAGGGTGTCAGTGTATGTGCTATGTGTTGCATCTTTGCCAAAGCCAGGGTATGCAGGACATGCCTACGTCTGCCTACAGGTACAGGCTCAGGGGGGTTCCTCCTCTGAGTCCCCCTCTGCCTGTGTGGAACTTGGCAATGGTAGAGGGCTGTGTACCCCTTCCCTGTGATGTTCCTGTCACAGCTGTTTCCACAGGATCATACTGTATAGCATGGCAGATACTCTGAACATGTGTGCACATGTGGCTGGAGAGTACTGCAGGGCTCCACTAGATATGTCAAGGCAGTGGAACTGTGACTTGAGCAGCCAAAACACATGCTCTACAATGTTCCTAGCTTGTGCGTGTGTCTCATTATGGCATTCTTTAGTGTGTGTGTGTGTGTGTGTGTGTGTGTGTGTGTGTGTGTGTGTGTGCATTTCTGATGGGTATCATCATTCATGGTTTCAGTGCATAGCCAGCATCTCCCACTAGATGGCCATACAGGATGCCCCCCTGGAAAATGCTTGGTACAGCTGTGATACGTGCCAGATGTTGATGTTATGATAACTGTCAGTGCTGCCAGCACACACATTGATGATAATGCCCTGGGCATTGCACACAACCTGGCAGTTGATGGAGCGATACCCCTTTCGGTTGACGTGCATTCTACCCTCTTCACTGGGTGGTGCTTTTATGTGCTCATGAGTGCGGTCTATGTCACACAGTACCTCTGGTAGTGTGCTCCAAAGTGGAAGAGATGCATATTGCTGATCCTGTCCTCACAGGTGTTGTGGAAATAAATGAGCTCACTGGCATGTCTTAGCATGACATTCAGTAAGTGGTGGAGTACCCTGGCTGCAGATGCTGTGAGAACCCCCATGATGCCCCCACTAGGTTTTTGGAAAGTACTTGTAGCTAGTATTCTTAAGGCTACACATATTTTTGTTTCCACTCAGATGGGTTCTCCTCTGTTGGCTCTGGGTCTGAGGTGAGGGTGGAAAAGCTCGGTGAGTTGCTGAAGTATGTCCCTGTCCACCCTGCAGTGCTCTACTATCTCCACCTCATGTAGCCCCTGCAAGGTTGCCCTGGGTCTGAACACTCTTCTCCTCCTCAGTCTGGGCTGGTTGTCAGCATCATCATCACTGACATCAGCCTGTAGCACGTAGAGATGTAGCAAAGCAGCAGCAGCCCCTATCATTTTGTTGGTTAAAATTTTTAAGTGTGTACTACAATGGTGCAGAGTTTGTGGGGAAAAAACAGACTGAAGAGTGTCTGCATACTTTATACTGGTGTGCTGCAGATGCATCCTGTGTGATTGACTGACTATGAATACATTCCACCTGCCAGCTCCATTACTGAGTGGTTTGAATGGGCCAGTGTGAATGTCAAAGGGATTATTAGTCATTTATAGTTGATTGCTTTTTGTAAAGATGTTTCCATTTTTTTTTGTTTTTTTTTCCTGTGTTTTTAAGCGGGTTCCTATTATGTTGTTGAATCCCTGAAACTTCAAACCTGAGAACATCGAACTCAGATGTTCGAAGTTTCAGGAATTCAAACAAAAAAAAATAAAATAAAAACCCTAACTACTGCCTGACAGTTGCAAGCAGGGGAGCAAGCCCCCCTGCACCGCCCACATAGGGGGCTGCACTGCCAAACCCCCCGCTCTTTAAATATACCAACTCCGAGATCGCAATACAGTGTGGAAAGAGAAGATTTCCCTTTACCGCACTGTAGTGCAATCTCGGAGTTTGTATATTTAAAGAGCGGAAAGTCTGCGGGGTGCAGGGGGGCTTATCCCCTGCTTGCAACAGTTTATTTGTTTTCTTTTGTTTTTATTTTTTTTATGTTAATGAAGTTCTGAAACTTTGACCATAAGGATTTGACCTTATGGTGTTCGAAGTTTCGGAACTTTGGTAACGTAATAGGAACCTAGCCCTGTGCCATGCTGTGTAAACCTGCTGCTCAAAAGTAAACACTTCTAATCAGATCTGGCCCTCCCCTGTACAAGAGCATGCTTAGCTTTTCTTAAACCAGTTAAGCACAGCTAAGCATTCTCAGACATACCCCCTTGCTTAGCTGTGCTTAGCTGAGAGCAAACAGAAGCCACTTAGCTCCAATGTGCTTACACAAAACATGACACACCCCCTTTTCATGTTAGCTGCCTCTTCTGCCTACACTACCACATTTTAGCCCTTACACAGTTAGGTACCTGCAAACATGGTGTCCCATTTTGCTATTCAATAAACTTAGCTCATTTACATACACCTAATTGCATATACCCTAGTTACACCACTACACCAGAGCCTATGTCCTTAGCAACCACTGTTATCTGCCATTGTTATGAATCTGCATGTTGGCCAGTATAATGTAAAATTAAATTTTACCATTCAGATTGCCTTTTTGCAATTTTTGTGCCCATTTTGAATAAGGAGTCACTTGTAATATTCTTGTGTAACTCTGATTTCTCCAAAATTTTCTTTAAATTGACTAATGTTCTGCATATAAACTGAAGTGTATCTCTAAATAATTTATGGAGATAATCATTGGCTCTAAAAATGGTCCAAATCTTTGTTATCAGGTCTATTATCTTTTCCATACCAACACTGTAAGACAGAATAAAAGCTATCTCAAATTCTATATAATTTGAAGGGTCAATATTGTCTCCCACATCACATTTTGTAGATTCATTGCAATTGTCCCAATAAAGGTGTATATTTTGCTCCTGTCAATTAATAAATTATCTTTTTACATAACAGAGTAAAGACTCTAGGTAACCCCTCTCAAGAAATATCTTCTCTAAAATATTGGCTTCCTTAATAAATCTTTCTTTTTAGAGGTCATCCTGGCAATTCTAACAAATTGACCCTTGACCAGATTTTTTCTAGGATGAAGGGGATGGAAGCTCTTGAAATGCAAATATGCAGTTGAAAATGTTGGTTTCTTATAATTAACAAGTTCAAGGCCATACCCATTCTTAAAAATGGTGGTATCCAAATAATTAATATATTCAGAGTGGCAAGAATGGGTAAATGTTAAAAAAAAACTAGTGGTATTATTAATATATTCAATAAATTCTTGGTTACCATCTACTGAACCTTTCCAAAGTATGAAAATGTCAGACAGAAACCTCAAATAAAACTTACATTGAGAATAAAACTCAGACGAAAAGAGATATTTGGTTTCCCAAGGCCACATTATAAGGGTTGCATAACATGGGGCATAGGATGCCCCCATAGCTACCCCCTAAATCTGGTTATAATTCTCCCCACCCCCCAAAAATTAAATTCTTCGGTAGCACTAAATCCTTCAAGTTAATTACCAAAGAAATCTGTCCACTGTCTAAAAAGGTCATGCTACTCAAAGTATCATTAAACAAATCCAAACCGTGGCCCTTGTGGCTGCATGTAAGTAATTCCAAAACATCAATGGTAAGAAAATATAATTGCTCCACAATTCTGGCAAAGTACTGCCTAAAAAGTCCCAAGAATCATTTAGAATATGAGTAATGTGCTGAGAAAAAAAAGTTTCAATAATCTATCTATATAAACCCCTAAAGGGTAAGTTTTTGAACCTTGTGCAATACAGTTGGTCTCAAAGGGCAAGTTAAAATATTTTTGTGGACTTTGGGGATTTTAAATATAGAAGGTATGAATTTAGAAAGGAAATCAAATGAGGAATTTGAAACGATACTGTGTAAGTGACAATCATCTAGAAATAAGTCAATCTTTCTGTAGATGATGTTAATTTCATTCTGTGGTACTATGTGATAGGTATTACAGTTTTACAAGATATCAAACATATGTCCTATATAGTCCATAGTATCAAATATAGCAACACCTCCTCATTTATCATGTTTCATAATCCTAATGTCTCAGTTAGTCATAAGAGTATCCAGGAGATTTTGTTCTTCGTTGTCAAGATTGTGAATGCCCCTACTATAACATATTGAAAAATATTTGTGGATATCTGCCTCACATGCTTCTTCAAAAGCTTAAACAAGAGGATGGGTAGGGTTATAAATACTTTTCTTTTTAAACTTATGCCAACCACAAATTAACCATCAATTGCTAAATTCAATTCCTAGTGAAAATCTTCTTTTCTGTTAAAATGTCAACTACATCCACACATTTACTAGCAATAAAAGTGAATTCCTTCTTAAAAAATGGCATGTATTAATTTGTAAAAAGTTGTAATTAAAAAATTAAAAAACATCAAATATTAATAAATCCCCCTAATATTCAGATACTGCATTGTCCTTATGGGGACAAATTAGCTTTTTAGTTTCCCTTGCCTCCTCCTTCTTTTGCCCCAATTGTTGTGATGGGGTTTTGAAAAAAAAACATCTTGATCCTGAAAATCTCATGAAAATCTCATGCTTCTTACCATGGGCTGCTCCAGTGCTGGTTGTTCTTCCTTGCTAATGTCTCTGACCTCTGGGGGGTATCCTATAGGGTACAACATTTTCACCAGTAGAAAAATCACTGGAGTCAGGGAGTTGTTGGGTGGGTTCCAAATATAAAGTTGGAGTATTCCTATAAACCTTATACGTTGGTTCCTTGGAAACTCCTTGTAATTTAAAATTAGAAAGTACATAAGCTATATGTTATTGATATTCTCTTGGGCCCCTCTTCAATTTCTTCCTGATTCTATCTTTAGTTATTTCCACTTGCCTGTCAGTATTACAAAAGCTACCTTCATATTTCATTTTATACATCAAAAACATCAAATCCTGTGGTGTCAAATTATTTAAATCAGTTACTTCAATTAAATTAGATGTAACATTGTCATTGTGTTTATATAATAAATTAAGTCCTTGTTTTTTAAATAAACTGACAAGTTCATTTAAAAGTCAGTATCTTGCTCAACCCCATTTGGTAACTTAGTGTATCTATGTACCGTGGGCACTTTATTCTTCCATACACATTCCATAAAAAAGCTGTTGTCAAGTTGTAAACTTTTCATTTTTAATAATTATCTTACAAGTAATTCAAATTGGCTTCAACTGTGTGGCTTTTAACAAAATTGGAAACATGGTGTATTTCCAGATAATGAACATGGTCTATGGATTCATTCATTAAAATTAAATAAATCATTTTGGAGTTCATAATAATTTTGTCTGAGATGATTATAAAATGAATCTCCACCTGCATTCAAATTCTGGAAATGGTTGTCTACCCTGGTGGGTTATGAGCAGTCCCTACCCAGCCATACAGATAAAATCTGATCTGTCTTATCAAAAACACATTCCATGGACTTATCCCGTGCACTGGATCTATATAAATTTCCACTGAACTGTGCACAAAGGTGTTGAGTTAATGGGGTGAGTAATTCCAAATGTTTACTTAAATCACGCAAACTGCTCAAGCAGCTACATCGCGTTTGAGTTGAAACTATGCCACTAAGAGGTAGTTCTGTTGGCCCAGAAACAGTTTCCTGAAGTTCATGTAAATCCATAGTG